>NW_021320132.1:6545-106033 GCF_001605985.2 Dendrobium catenatum | reverse complement strand
GTACTTATAATATTAACAATCTTATCATCAACAACAATCTTTAAAGCTATAATTCTATCTCCAATCCTATTAATTTTTATAACATTATCCTTTGAAACTCTTATCTATAATAACACCTACACCATTTCTAATACGACTCCTACCCGAATACCAAAGTTTAAATCCTAAACTATCAATTTCCTTAGCCTTATCTCCAACTCATTTAGTTTCCTGAATACACAAAATATTTAACTTCCTATGAATCATAATATCTATTAATTCCATTAATTTTCCTGTAAGGGAACCTATATTCCAAGTTCCTATCCTAATTTTAGTTTATTTAGGCCATACATCGTGTCGCTTTCAGGGGACGCCCTAGCATTAACACATTTTGTTAAAGAATTCATGTCATTATTGTTCGACAAGTTTTACGCTGGCTGTCGACTACCTAATGCAACCCTCCACTTTTGTCATCCTGGAGTTGGGACCTGGCAACGGCAGTGTTAATGAATTAAATTTAATTATAATTAATTATGTTTAATTAGAAGTAATTCTTATTAATGATTAATTAGATTTAATCATATTTGATTAATTTTTAATATAATTAATTATTAATTAATTATAATTAATTATTATTAATAATAATTAATCATAATTAATAAATAAAAAAAGAAGAAAATTCACTCTTACCTCGATGTGCATGTCTAGCCGACAAACCTCCCATACATTCTTTTTTATGGCGTGGTGGGAAGGGAACCCTATACGACGAGGTAGGTGAGTGACCCCTCGGCTCCAAAATACTGTTGTAGGCATTCATGTCATAATTAATAAATAAAAAAAGAAGAAAATTCACTCTTACCTCGATGTGCATGTCTAGCCGACAAACCTCCCATACATTCTTTTTTATGGCGTGGTGGGAAGGGAACCCTATACGACGAGGTAGGTGAGTGACCCCTCGGCTCCAAAATACTGTTGTAGGCATTCATGTCGAGCCGGCAAACCACCCATGTACGCTTTTCTATAGCGTGCTGGGAGGGAACTTAGTGCAATACTTACGATGTGAAAGTTCGTTAGGGATGTTAATCCCTTAAGAACTAGCCCGAGGCTAACCAAGAGGGGGGGGGAATTGGCATTTTAAAAATTCTTTCTTAGGAAAAGCACAAAGTTAAAACCAAAACAATTCACCACAAAGAATAGCGGATGCAGAAATTAAATGAAGAAATAAAATAAAGAAAGATCACATCAGATTTATAGTGGTTCAGTCAAATCTTGACCTACGTCCACTCCTCGGAGGCACCCTCCGAGTATTGCACTGACTAAGTGTCTCTTTAAGATGTAAGGATGATGTGATTATTTCAGGTAAGGAAGATCATGTATCGTCGGAGGTGGAGCTGGGAAACATAGAAATAGATTCTTCTAATGTCAAGAAGAAAGGCACAAAACAACTAAAGGGATTGGGACCTATCAATTTGGTAACTAAGAATAGAAGAGTGAATGCTAATAAAAAAGATAAGTTGGGGACTTTGTCCCCTCTTGTTCAATGATGTCTTCAATTATATTTTGGAATGGTAGAGGAGCTAGAAAGAAAAAAGCTTCTCTATATCTCAAAGAGATAGTAAAAGATCATGGGGTATTTTTTGTGGGTTTGATTGAAACCAAATTATCTTCTATTGATAGATGGGAGATAGATTCTATGATAGGTACAGGGTGGAAGTTTTTTCAAGTTCCTTTAGTGGGCTTGTCGCGAGGAATTTAGGTACTATAGAGAGATAACATTACTTCTTTCAATGTTTTGGATTTTTCTTCTCAATTGGTTATTGGTGAACTTGATGTTCCCAATAAAGGAAGATGAATACTAGCTACAATCTATGGAAATAAAGATGTATATAGAAGAAGATTACTGTGGGATAAATTGGAATTATATTCTGAGTCTGAGTTGCCTTTGGTGATAGGGGGTGACTTCAATTGCTTGCTTACTAAGGAGGATAAAAAAGGAGGGAGAAGATTTCCTTTTCCCAATGACCTAAAGAGATGCAATCTTTCTTGTCTTGGAATGACTTGCATGAGGTAGGTTGGGTTGGACCAAGGTTCACTTGGTATAACAACAAAGTAGGCGCTGAAAGAATTCTTGAGTGACTTGATAGATGCTTTATAAATTATGCTGCCTTTAAATCAGCTCATCAAATAATGGTGATACATTTGGCTAGAATTGCATCTGATCACTGTCCGATTTTATTAAACTTTCTGGAATTCAATTCTTATGCTAATAGAATCATAAAATTTGAAGAAGTTTGGGCTTCTATACCAGCATCCAAATTGGTGTTGGAAAAGGCATGGAGGAACAAAGCTTTTGGAGGACCAGCCCAAGTTCTTAATAGTAAAATTAAAAGAGCATTGAGGAGTCTTTTCTATTGGAGCAAAGCCAAATTCAAAAACTTAAATCTTGTTAGAGAAGAATTAAGAGAAGATATATTGAAACTACAAGAAAAAGAAGCTGAAGAAGGATGGCTCTCGACAGAAGACAATTGGATCCTTAAAAATAAAGTAAATGAGTTGAATTCCACTTTGGCTCGTTTGAACACTTGGTGGAGGCAACGTGCAAAAATCAAATGGCTTGAAGATGGTGATAGGAACTCTAGATTCTTTCAAGATTTTGCTAGTGCTAGAAAGAACTCTAATTTCATTAACAAAATAAAAAATGATGAAGGTATTATTATGGAGGATCAACAGCTTATTGAAGAGGTTCTGTTCAATTTTTTCAAAGAAAAGTGGAGGCTTAGAAGTTGTACGTTAACTGGATGGCTAAATTCAAATAACTCCTTGAACGAAGATGATTTTCATATGTTAAACAAGGAGTTCTCCATAGAGGAGGTGGAGTCAGTGATCAAGGAGGCAGGAGGAAGTATTTCACCAAGAAATGATGGAATTAATTACACTTTCATTAAAGCATATTGACCCACAATCAAGGAGAATTTCTGGAATGCAATCAACAATTTTCTTTGCTTAGGGGAGATGTGTAAGGAGTGGAAAGAGACAATTATTGTTTTAATTCCTAAGGTGAGTAATCCTTTATGTCCTTCCAATTATAGACCTATTAGCTTTTGCAACTCAGTCAATAAAGTGGCGGCTATGGTCCTTTTGAATAGATTATCTCCTATCATCCATAAATTGGTTTCTGAAGAATAAGCGGCTTTTGTGAAAGGAAGATCGCTGTTTGATCATGTTCTTGTAGCTAATGAAGTTTTCCATAAGCTTCAGTTTTTTAGAACCAATAAAGGGCTAGTTTTTTTCAAAATAGTCATGGAGCAAGCTTATGATTCAATGGGGTGGTCTACTTTGGAAAAAGCACTAGATTACTTTGGATTTCTGATGAAATTTTCCAATTTGATATTGGAAGGTGTTCAAGACCTGTCCTTTTCTTTGTTGATTAATGGGAACCTCACGGATTGGATCAATGCTTCTAGTGGACTTTGTCAAGGTGTTGTCCTCTATCACCATTTCTTTTCATTCTATGCTCACAACTTATAATGAATGCTTTTTCTTAAAGTAGTAATAACATAGGGATTTGGGTGAATTCTAGTGGGCATAGAATATCACATTTGCTATATGCAGACAATGTGGTTATTTTTTAGAAGCAAGTTTAAAGGAGGTTAAAGAAGTGAAGGCCATTTGATGAACTTTTGTGACTGGACTGGGCTAAAGATTATCGACAGTAAATCTTATATTTTATTTGGAAATTCAATTAGAAGGAGAAGGAAGAAGGACATTTCCAAAATCATTGGATTCAAGACAGTAAAAGAAATGCAATATTTGGGAGTCAAAATTGCATTGAGAAGATTAGTTGAATCAGATTTTCAATTCATCATAGATAAGGCATTAAGGATGTTGAACATTTGGAGAGGTAAAGTGTTATCCTTAGCGGGAAGAATCACTTTAGTAAAATCTTTGTTGCTCACCTTCTCTAATTTTCATTCTACTTTATCATGGGTACCTAAAGGTATACTTGATGAGATAGATAAGCTTTGTAGAGGCTTTATTTGGAGTAAAAATGGTGGAAACCATGGTATTCATTATGTAATATAGGAGACAATGTGCAAACTGAATAGTTATGGCGGCAGAAGTCTCTATGCTTGCTCAAATAATGCAGGCCGCTTGAGGGCCAAACTAGCTTGGAATTACATCTAGAACTCAAAATATATATTACACAAAGCATTGTATCTAAAATATGGATCTCCTTATGATGATGACTGTTCAAAATCTATGGGGTCAACTGCTTGGAGGCTGGTCTGTGATGGTGCCAGATTTATAAAATTGATTATCAGATGGAATATAGCTGATGGGAAATCAATTGATGCATATGAAGACACATGGATTATGGACAAGAGTCTTAACAGATGGCCAACAATTGTAATTCCTCAAAGTAATACTTTTTCAAAAGTTGAGTTTTTTATCTCTGAAGGAAGATGGATGCAAATAAGTTGGGGGAAGCATTCGGGATTGAGCTGGTGGATTTGATATGCAAAGTCAAGATTAAACCTGATCTAATAAAAGATAGAATGGAGCTCATTTACAATAATTCTGGAAAGTCTATATCTTCTTTGGCTGCTGAAGTGCTACAGGAAAAAGATGAGACAGAACATAAACATTAGGAATGGATCAGAAAAGCTGTTGTAAACCTAAGAACATAAAATTTCGGGTGGAGATTGTTCCATAAAGCTATCCCTACTAACCAGTTTTTAACATATAGAAGATTTCAAAATTACAATAGATGTCCAAGAGATTGTGATGAAATAGAAGATGTTGAACATGTGGCTATCAACTTCAAAAAATTGAAGGATGTTCTCAAAGTTGTAAACAGATGGGGATTTCAAATTCCAAATTTTGAATCCTTCAATAGCTACTACAGATGGATGACCTCCCAAAATTCTTGGTTAGTAAATTTATATTGCAACATAGTTTTTCTTTCATGGAAAGCTAGGAATGAGTGGATTCATAATGGTATTGAGGGGAATTCACTGAGTATAGCAGCTAATGCTGTTAATTATGCTGCAAACTCAGCAAAATCATTAGTCTCAGGTAGTTTGGATGTTAATCAGCAAATGCTATTGGAAAATAGTTGATACCCTCATCTACTCGATTGGATTAAAGTCAACATAGATGCTTCTCTTCTACCTTCATATAAAGCAGGAATTGGTTGAGTTTTTCGAGACAACAAGGGAAGATTTCTATTGTGGTTTGGCAAGCAATGTCTTCATTGGGATATATCACATTTGGAACTCTTTTCTATACAAGCTATTAGAGAAGTTGTGAAAGATTGGATGTATGATTACAAAGGAATCATCATTGAAGGGGAAAACTACAATATCATTAGATTTTTCCAGGATATCACAAAGAAAGAAGGAAAAAAATTGGTAGAATTCTCTTTTCTAAATAGTTTCAATAATGTCATTTTTAATTTTTTTTGAAGAAATGCTAATATAAAATTTTATTAAAAAAGGAACTACAAACAATCAAATTCCTCCTTCAACAATTTAGAGAATGAAGGAGGAATCTTATTAGAACTAATGTCATCCAAAAAAAAAATCTGAAATCAAAGCAAAGTTAACACATAAATCCGCTAACTTGTTACAACTTCTATTAGAATGAAGAAAAACTATTTGTTTGAAATGAAAAAAAAAATCGTACTCACCTGGATCCACGTTGACGTTATTGATATCAACCTTATCTAGAACCTCCTGGAAGAATTTGATAACATTTATGTTATCTCCTTCAATTATTACACCTTCTGCATCAAACATCCAATCTTGAACAAATCTTTTTACATAAATAGCTAACATCTCAAGTTGAAAACTATCCCAATGAAGGCAATTTATACTAAATGCACATAAGAATCTTCCTTTGCAATCTCTAACAACTCCTTCCATTCCAGCATTGTTTGTATGAAGTAATGTAGCATCTATATTAATTTTTATCCATTTAGGAGTTGGAGGACGCCAAGACGGTAAAGACAACCCGTAGAGCTGATTGACATCCTAGTTCTCCCAAATGATATTTTTCTTAAATGATGCAACGGAATTACAAACTGAATTTACAGCTATAAAAGAAGAGCTATATTCTGTTCCATGATGAACTAATTTATTTCTGCTCTTCCAACATAAAAAAATCAAGGTACATAATAGATTACCTTAAAACAGGTTCGTGTTTGCATGATGCTTCAGTCCTTGATAACATTCCTCCAGAGAAGTAAATGATGGAGTACTGAAACCCCGTTGATTCAGAAATGTGAATATTTGGTGCAACTTACCGTAGAAAACAATAATATGATATGAGTTTTCAGCTCCAGGACATCCTCTCGGGTAATTTTCAAAGTCAATTAGCCTTCTATAATTCAAAAAGTGATTATTAGGAATCACATTTCTCTTCAACCTCCACCAAAATAGAGCAATTCCTGGCCTCAATCTAGCTTTCTTCATCCAGCACCAGTCATCATCTTTGTCTTCTTCAACTTCAGAAACAACAATAGCTAAAGAAGAAATAGTGTTGCCTGAATACTTAGACATCAGCTCCAATTTGTCCTTGATAAATTTGGTTGAATTGGCACAGACAAAATGACATTTACAAGCTCTATCTCAAAATATTCTTTTAACTTCCTTTCATTCCAATTTCCATCTATAACGAATCCCGCAACCACTTCAGTGTCTTCATCCATTTCTCTTACAAAAGTCAGTCATTTGCTGATGCTCTTGTCTAAAATTCAAGTATCATTGATAATATCAATTTCCTTGCCATTTGATACTCTCCATCTTACAATTGAATGAAGATATCTTGCTCCATTTAGAATAATTCTTCATGAAGATGAAGAATTTATATGGTGAACCGACCTCCAGATATTCTGTCCATACCTTTCTATAAAAGTTTTATTAAGCAGTGAGTTTGGCCTATCAATGAAATTCCAAGCAAATTTGGCTCTAAAAGGACCAGATTTCCTCACAATATATTGAACACCCCAATCTCCAACTTTTTAAGATCTACAAAGGACATCCCAAGCAACAAAATGAAGTCCCTTATTGGCATCATTTTTGTTCCATATGAAATTTCTGCACATCTTCTCGAAGTCATATAAAACACCCATTGGAACTAGTGAGTGAGATATCAAGAAAATTGGATGAGAAAGACATGCTGTATTAATAAGAGCTACCTTCCCAGCAATTGACATAAGCCTATTTTCTCAAGAGCTTAATCTATTGGCTGTTTTAATCAACAGATGTTGAAAATCTGAAAAGACCGATCTTTTAAATGCAATTTTGATTCCCAAATACTCCATTTCTTCCATAACTTTGACTCCAAATATTTTTGCAAGGGATCTTTTATTCTTTCTTTTAATAGATTTTCCAAAAATAATTGAAGATTTCATAACATTGATCCTCTGGCCTATCCAATTACAATAGCCATCAATTATTTTTTTAATTTTCTTTATGCTCTTTCTATTTGCTTCAGGAAAATAGATTATATCATCTGCATATATTAAATGTGAGATTAAAGGAGCATTTGGTGCAACCTTTATTCCAATATTTTTTCCCCTTTGATCAAAGGCATCAGTTAGTAATTATGAACACATTATGAATAGATAGGGAGACAAAGGACACCCTTGAATAAATCTACTTCTTGCTTTAATCCAATCTGATTGCCTACCATTAAACATGATAGCAAATTTTGGCTCTCTCACACATTCCAATATCAATTTAGAAAAAAACTTTGGAAACCCAAAGCCATCAAGAACTTGTGCTAGGGTGGACCAACTCATGCTAGGGTGGACCAACTCATGCTATCATAAGCTTGCTCGATATCAATTTTAACAGCCATCATACCCTTCTTAGATTTGGAATATATGAATTTGTTAAAGTGCTCCTGAGTTAGCAAAATCTGATATGACATGGATCTGCCTCTTACATAAGCATATTGATACTCAGAAATGTTTCTAGGGAATAAAATAGCCATCCTATTTAATAACATTTTAGCCACAATTTTGTAAACTGATTTACAAAGGCTGATAGGACGATAATTAGGAGTCAAAGGGTTATTCACCTTTGGAATCAAAATCACATTGGTCTCTTTCCATTTAGGACAAAGAACCCTAGTGGTGAAGAATAAATTTATAGCCATCTTCACATCATATTTAATGAAATTCCAATAAAATTTAAGGAAAGAGTGAGAGATACCATCATTAGTTGGAGATTTATTTAACTCTAACTTCTTGATAACCTCCTCTAGCTCTTCAAAAGAAAACTCCTTTTTAAGCATCTTCTTATCAATGTCATCTAAGGCATTTGACAGGTTAGGCCACCCACCCAACCTGTAGTTCTGTCTTCTCCACTTAAAATTGAAGTAGCAACAAAGATATTTCTCAATTTGCACATGATCTTCTAAGGTTTCACCATCATCATTTTTAATTTGCTTGATCTAATTAGAATTCTTTCTAGCCGAGGCATAAGCATGAAAAAAGTTAGAGTTTGAATCACCATCTTTCATCCATTGAATCTTTTCTCTTTGCTTCCACCAAGTACAAAGCCTACCAATTGTTGAATTGAGCTCATAGACTTTAGATTTTAAAATCTGTAGCTTTTTATCTGATAGCCCACCATCAGTAGATTCCTCAATTTGCAATTCAAGTATTTCAGTCTTAAGAGTTTTCTTCAATTCTTCTAAGCTCTTGTGTTTAGCTTTAGTCCAAAAAAATAGTGCTGTTAGAGATCTCTTGAATTTAGCATTTAGAATTTTCACACTACTACCTCTCACTGGCTTTCTCCAAGAGCTGGAAACAATAGAATAGGATGCAGGGAAAGTAGTCCACACTTCTTCAAACATGATAGATTAGTTTCTTCCAAAACTTGAGGAAAAAATCTTCAGCATTATGGGACAATGGTCGAAGGCTAGCCTAGCCAAGTGCTTAGCAACTGCCACCTTAATAGTCTTCAAAGCTACAGAATTGATAATGCACCGATCTAGTCTCTCCAAGATATGGGCTTTGCCTTCCTTGTTTTTGCACCAAGTGTATTTTGGGCCAACTATGTCCACTTCAATGAAGTCACAATTACTCATAAATGAGTACATGTCTTGGGTACCAATAGAAAATATAAACTTTTTGCCTCCTTTTTTATCATCTTGTGATAGAAAGAAATTAAAATCTCCTCCTATAATGGCCAAATTTTTCATATTTTCTATCATTTCCAAGCTACTCCACAAATTCCTTCTTATGAAATAGCTTTTATTTCCATAAACAGTGGCTATACTCCATATTCCCCTGTTAGCTATATTAAGCTCACTAATCACCACTTGAGAGTTAGACTCTTTGACAATAAAAGAAGCAACATCATTTCTCCAACAAGCCATAATACCTCCTAAAAGTCCTTTAGTTGGAAACATAAAGTAATCCCATTTATCTTCTAGGAATAATTTGAATTCATGAGAATTAATGTATGAAATTTTTGTTTCTACCAAACTAACAAACAGAGCATCATGATCCTTAACTATTTCCTTAAGTATCGAGGGACTTCCACTTTCCTCACCCCTCTATAGTTCTAAAAAATTATAGACATCATTTTCGGATGTTAATGGGATTGCTCCCATTAGCATATCTTTTTTGAACTTCTGTTCTTCTACTTCTCAGTTGAAGAATGCTCTTACCAAGTGAATGAAGTTCCTTTTGAAGCTTGAACTTAACAGAACCAGCAGCAGTAGCATCTTTTATAAGCTTCTCAATAGCAGTTGCATCTTTTAAGGTTGAAGCCATAGGATCTTCTTGATTCCCTTCTAAAATCTCACCTTCTTCTTTTTCAACTTTATCAGCAACCTCTTCAATAGGAAAGTGATTCACATCTACACATTCAGAATCTAGAACACTGAACTGGCTAACATGAACAATAATTAGCTATGTCGTTGGATTCAACAACTTTGATTTTTGTTTATCACAATTTATGTCCATTGAACTGACATCTTTATCTGTAATTTGCACCACTGGGTCTTCATTTACATGCTCCAAATAAATTATTTCTGATAAACCCAAGCTGCCATCTTTTGCAGTTGCCACCTTCTCTATAATCTTTTGTATAAAAGCTATATCTGGAATAGATTCCACAATTGATTTGGTTTCATTTTTGTTGGTTTGTTGATTTTTAACTATATAAACAACAGTAGATTTAGGGCGATTCCCTTGACCACCTCTACAAGGAGCTAGAAATTCCTTCTTCCCATATTTGACATGAATCCATGGGCCATAAGACACCTCTTTCTCCTCAATCAGTCTAGACGAACAGTCATTATTATCACTGCTTTGCTTCTGACAATTAGAATTAACTGGATTAACCAATTTTCTCTATTGATCACATTCTTCAATTATGTGTCCAATCTTCCCACACTTGAAGAAAAAATGAGAAAATTTTTTCATATTCTAGTTTTTGAAAGAAACGTTCTTCCACTCCTTCTACCCAAATTCCCAATGGGAGTTACTTGTCAAGAGCTACACGAATACAAACTCTAGGAAATTCTTTTTTGCTCCATTGGAACATATTGCCATCCAAAAACAAGGGAGTTCCAACCATAGAAGTAATACGAGTTATGTTAATGTCATCCCAACAATAAAGAGGTAAGTGGGGCATTCTTACCCATATTGGTGATGACAAGCCCTTCAGTGAAGTAGGTGAGAAATCAGCAGTCCACTTATCTAGAACAAAAATATGACCATGAACATACCATGGACCACCTGATAATACACCTTCCATAGCTTCCATAGAGGAAAAAGAACATAGTACCCAGCTTAGACCAAGACTGGTTAAGCGATATTTTTCAAACTAAGACCATTGCCGGCGTAGTTCATTAGCAATAACATACAACAGACTATTATTTCCAAACACTTTTACCACAATTGAGTTATGAAGCTTTTTAGAATTTGATTTAACAGATGGCTGAAATAGCTTAACAGCCTGCCCATCTACTGAAAGGATGGATTCATCTCTAATAAAATTTATTTTGATATTCAGATGTTTCTCCCAAGGATTTGCCTCCTTTTCTTTAAAAACATTCATTGATTCTTCTTGAGCATTTCTACAATCAGCATAAATGACGTTATCCACATTTCCCAACATAGAACTTTCTATGTTAATGTCATTTCTAAAACCTTTTACAAAAAGATTCATCTTTGAAGACGAAGAAGCTTCAAAGTCATTAGATCTATTTATTACATTCACTTTCTCAATCAGCTTTAGAGTTTTGAAATGAACATCATCCAGAATTTCCTTTCCTCTACCAGCAACCAGAGCAGATTTCTTCATAAAATTTTCACCTGGCTCTTTGATCACTAAAGGACCACGTGACGTGGATTTCTGGATTAGAATTTGCAAAGAAGATCTCAATTGATTGATGTGATTATCAGGTGGAGTCGAAGAGGATGACTTCTGGAAGTCAGAAGTGACCACCGATGAAGCCACTACCATGAATGGGAATGCCGCCTCAAAATGCGGGAGCAAACAATTTGAAAATTGGGACTTTCTCTCACTAGAAAATCTCACAGCTTCTCTCTCTAAAATTTTAATTGTATAGATAGGGAAAATAATAAGTTAGCTGATTTATGTGCTAACTATGCTATCTTTAGTTGTTTTATTTGGGAAGACATCTCTTTGGACAAGATTCCTCCTTTTCTTAAAATTTTAAAGGAGGAATCAGATGCTTCTCCTGGGTAGTTTGTAATCCCTTTTGTTGTTTTTTTTAATATAGCTTCTTGCTTCTATATAAAAAAAAGTAATAGAAACATTGGCATTTAGATGGTAATGCAAAGCCTTTCACCATTAAGTTATCATAAGTTGATATGAAGTTGTTTAACACCTTCCAAATAAAAATAACAATATAAGAGGGAATAATATTATTCAAAATCAAAGTAAAAATAAGAGAAATAGACTTCTTATGTCTAATGTGGTACCAAACATCCTTTAGATAAAACCTACCAAAAGATGAGATTTTAAATAATAAGCAGTCCTCAATATCCATTAAAATAGGAATTTTAATAATTTGTTGAACAATTGAATCAAGAATAATATATAATATTTTTGGAATATCCTATCTACTATCAGAAATGAAATTGAAAACTTTAGCAATAGAGGTAGAGTGGGAATGTAAAAGGGAATTAATAGTAGTAGAGCTTTTTCAATCATCCTGCCAGAAAAATGGATCACCCACTTTAATGCGCCACTAAATCATATTCTTTACTTTCAATTTAATATTGAAATTTTTTTTCTAAATAAGAGAATATCCCTTTTTATAATGAAAAGTTATCGGGTGCTTACCAACATAATATTTCATGGTAAAAAAATTTTCCCAAAGACTTTGTTTGGCATGAAATGAAAACTTAAGCTTAACGAAAAAACCATGAGCTAAATCAACAAGAGACTTATAGCCCAAGACACCTTCACCAAGAACACCACTACACTTGTTCCAAGAGTACTAGTGTATTTTAGAATTGTTAGAAGAAGAACACAAAATAATGTATTATACAATTATAAATAGAGATGGTAGGTTGAATAGTTTTAAGAATATATATCGGTAAAGAACATAACACACTCTTGATAAGCACAAGTTTCCCATCAGAAGATAGTAATTTAGCTTCCCACAAAGAATATTTCCTTTTGGGGCATAATGTCATCAAAAAGAAAAATCCTTTTCTAATCTTCATAAAGAAGAATACCAAGCAATTTTATGGAAAGGCCTTTATGCATAAACACCATTTTGTACTTTATATTAATATTACGTGATTGAGGGATATTCTTATCTGTTATGAAACAATTCTTGTTAAACTTAATGTGAATGCCACCACTGTTTTCAAATTTATGAAGAAATTTCGTAAGAACATTGATCATGTTACTAGAACCATAAATAAATATAATGAAATCATTAAAAAAGCTTAAGTGAGAAAAAGGAAAACCACCATTGAATTAAAAATATAACTTGGGATGATTTCTAAAAGTTCATCAAGGCCCCTGGAAAGATATTTAACAGCAATAAACCCAAGTTGTTATGAAGAAAATTCCAACTAAGGTTGTCATAAGCTTTGGAAATATCTACTTTAAATATAATGCCTCCTCACTTTGGCATCAAAATCATAAATAGGTTCCCGAGTAAGAGGATTGTTATCAAAATAACACACCTCTTTACAAAACTAGTTTGGGAAGAAGAGATTAATTTAGGAAGTAAAGTGGATAATCTACCCATCAAAATTTTGGAGATAAGTTTATAAAAGGAAGAAAAAAGTCTGATGGGCATGAAATACTCCCAACCATTAAAAGCATTCTTCTTGGGAATCATAATAATATAAGTAGAAGTGAAATATGTGGGTGTAGGGATGCTCCTAGAAAGTCCAACTCAATATCAACGAAATCATATTTAATAAGATCCCAAGCTTTTTCAAAATTTTTTAGTAAAATCATCATGCTTATGAACAAAATTAGCATGCTTATAAAAAATAGTATTATGAATCTCCTTAATAGAAGGAGGGCACAAAAGGAAGCAATTATCCTCATCAGTGATCAGGTGAGGAATCAGATGAGGATGTGAAATAAGAATAGGGAAAAATTCTTATTAACAAGATTCTCAAAATGATTTACAATAGAAATGTAGATCATCTCGTTAGTTTCTTGAATAGTGCCATTAGGGAGCTTAATTTTGTGAATGTAATTTTGGACTCTTTTCTTTTTAACTAAAGCATGTAAGTATTTAGTATTGTTATCACCCTGTAACAAATGCTTAGAAGCTACTTTTTAATTTAAGAAAATTTCTTCTTGAGATTATAAAGTAAAAAAGAAGCTATTAGACTCATTCAAGAGATGAAGTTTTTAAACTAAAGTAAACACCTCGTTCTCCATAGCAACATTATGGAAGACATTTTTAAACACATGTTTATTCTCCAATTGATTTTTAATTTCAATCTTATAAGTTTAAGCCAAAGTATGTTCATTCCATGGATATCATTATTGGGATGGAGAGGTGCAGGTTAATTGGAATGAACTAAATGTAAATGATTAGAATCAAGAAACCACATATTTTGAAATCTAAATAATAAGTCGATGGGTTACACTTCAAATTAATACCAATTAAAAGAGGGGAGTGATTAGTGAGAGTTCTACTAAGACGCTCAATATGAGAGAAAGGAAAACCCAAAATCCAATGATTAGTAAAAAGAATATGATCAAGTCTTTGCCATAAATTCCCATGATTCTAAGTAAAATTGCCTTTAGAGACACCAACATCCAAGTGATTACAATCATGAATCATGTTAATAAATTCCTCTATGGCTTGAGAGTTAGGGGGCGACACCCCCACTGCCCCCCCCTTCTCTCATGACGAGAGGAAATAATATTGAAATCACTACCCATAAGATAGAGATTGTCAACCATAAGTGAGCAATTGGTAAGATGCTCCCACAGCCTTCTCATAGTAAACTACAAGAAGCAGTATAAGCAAAAGAGGAAAAGTATTTAAATTGAGAAAATTCATTATGAGTGTGAACTACCTGATTGAAATCCCCTCATTCCAATAAATCCAAATTGCATTTGGTTAATTAGTATACCCATCTTTAAAGGCCAAAGGTTTACCAATGGACAAAAGCTTATAACATCTAATAAATGGTTCAATTAAAAACAAAAGATGAATAGTATGATTCCTACAAATGTTCTTAACTCTAATCCTCGAAGAGGGGCAACTGATACCCCTAATATTCCATATGAAAACATTACAAGATAAAAAAGCAACTTGGTATCTAGTATTCCAAAGGGAATATAGAGATATATTTTAAAGCTTTTTAATTTTTTTAGCTACTTTAGTAAAACCTTCATCGTGCTCCAAGTTTTTACCTGACATTATATTTAAATTTGAAAAAGTAGTTAAATAATCCAAAATTGTTGAGGGAGAATCAAAATACCTTGAAGAAGTGTTATTAGAGTTTATGTTTTCAAAAAATTCCCCCACTTCCATAGAATTATTTATAGTTGAAGAATTAGCATTGTAATTAACAAGTTTACCATAATCAAAAATAGAAATTTGAATTTGAGCATTATTTTGATTTAAACAATATGATGAAAGTTTGATTTAGGATTTTAAGCCTCGGTGAACTACTCCTAGGCACACCAAGAGGGGAGGTAAATTGGTTGTCTTAAATAATTACTTATGCAGAATATTTTTTTTGGATTTTTTAATAACTTTAAACAAACAATGTTATCACCCAATGTGGAAGCAAAATAATGAAGAAAAACTTATAACTATGGTGATGATGATTTACTCAAATCAATATATCATCAAACATATAATTTTCCAACATGTAATTTTCAAGAAAAATAAAATGCATAAAAGTAAACTATAGAAAGTAAAATTAAGAATGAAGACACTAGAATTTTAAAGTGGTTCAATCAAATAATGACCTATGTTCACTCTTCAGAGCCCTCCTCTCTATGTATTGCAGTAAAACTTTAGTGTATCTCATTTAGCCCCCTTATAGTTAGACAGGGAAGGCCTTATAATCTTTTCATAAACCAGATATGGTAGAGAACCTTAACCTCTTTTTCACCCTCCTGGTGAAGAAAAAGAAAATAAAAATCCTTTTCACCCTCATTGTGAAGACAGAGAATGTATCAAACCTTTTCACCCTCTAGAGAAGGAAGACAACATCGAATGTTTTTGGGTTGATGTTCTTCTTCACAAAGCTACCCAAGAATCCATGCAAGACAGTCGAAGGAAATAAAGTGGAAGCTTTCTTGGAGAAATTGTGTAAAAACCCTCACACTCCTCCCTCATATACAAACTTTTCCTTCTCCTTCCAAATGCTCTCCAAGATCTTTTCTTAATGCTCTCTCTCCAGAAAACCTAATAGCCAAAGACTTAAAAAAGTCAACTAAAAGTGCTTAAAAAGAAGGATTCATAAATACACTAATAATTTAATTATGTTAATAATGATCATAAAAAATGATAGAAGATCCTACAGTACGATTATTTCAAATTTCTCTATTATTACTATTTGATGAATATAACATTGAATGATCAGTTCAAATATTTAAGCTATTCATCTATTACGATATACAGAATCATCCAGAGTGATTAATTTAATTGAATTTGATTATCATCCCATACAATCGATTGTGATTAATTATCATCCCATGTAAAGATCGAGTCTTAAAGTACAATTGCTCTAACCATACAGTACAATCAGATAGGAATAATTAATCCAAATTTGATCTCATAATTATAGGATTAGATTAAGCAACATTTGATAATATCATACAGTACAATGATTATCCTATTGTATGGCTAGTGCAAATTTTGAATTTTAAAATATTTCCTAAAATATAATAGGTGGCTGTGATCATGATTTTTTTTTTATTATCCTTTATGATATGGATTGAACAGTATGATTAGTGAAAAGAACTTTAATTATGCCAATTAGGCATTGTAATATTGTTTTCAAATAACTAATCTTATAGTAAGATATGGATCATGCAATACGAATAGTTAAAAAAATTACACTCTAATTTTCTCACTTTATCACTCCCTTGTGAGTGTATGTGTGGACGGTCACCAAGTTTAGCATCCCCCAAATACAAGAATTTGACTCATGAAATACAGAATTAAATAAAAGTATAAATACATAATCTTAAAGAAACTTAAACCTACTCTACGTAATCTTGAGTTGATGATTTTGCACGATGTACGACAGACCTAAAATGTTAGTGCACAAGAATAAATATATAATAATAATAATTATAGAAGATGACATACTAGTAACCTAATAATATTTGTTATCATCAAAATCAACCTGGGTTCATATTTGCAACAATCTTTAACTTTTTTATAATGGTATACATTATTGGTTACTATTTCAAATTAATTTTTCTATGTCCTAAGCTCCCATTTACTAGTGAATTTTTTAAAATAGAGAGTTTTTTTTTAATTTTTAAAAGAATGAACATGAAGAACTAGAACAACACCCAATAATGAACAACAAATATATAAAATTTAGATTAATTATAGCGAAGTAGAAAAACAATATACCAATAACATTCTACTCCCACTTTTGACATAGCCAAAAAGAGGAACCACTAAGCATAACAAGAAAATAAAATAAATAGGATAGTGAAAATAAAAACAAAGACATATACAATAATAAATAACACATGCCAAAAATAGGAAGGTCCCTGATCAGGTGGTGGAGGTGGCTGAAAATATTGATGAAGGGATATAAACTACTCTCCAAACCATGTTATATCAATCTCATGCTACTAATGATGCTTCATGATGTAAGTATCCATATAATAAAATCTTTAAATCATAACCTCATACCAAAAAGGCTGGTGTATAGGTGCTGGTGCTGGTGTTGGACCTCCTTCTTCCTCCACTAACTCAAGCTCCATATATGGATATTCTAGTGATAAGAACTATGAAGGATGTGTTAAGATCTATTTGAATAGAAGATTGGAAGATGGTCAGATGGTGTAAGAAATAAAGATTATATTTTTATTCCAGAACATAAGAATTTATATGACCTAATTCAAGATTTGGCTTTCGCTTATTTCAGGGATCTCTAATATAGGTAAGGTTTTTAATGTATCGAATAATCAGATTAGCTGCATTAAAATAAATCTCAACTATGATAAAGTAGGTAGTGAGGGATAGAAAAGGTGTGATGTTTATCCTAGTGCTATCTCTTGGAATAATTGAATTTTGAAGGATGTGTTGAATGATCCGGGCATCCTGAACTAAGGTGTTAATACGAGGAATGTGACTATTTACTGAAGAATCCCTAAGGGTGGTGTTGGCATGAATCTAATTATAGTCAGGGAGAAAAGCTAAAGAGTGAAATTTTTCATCAGTAGTAGAAAGGTGTAGAAATTAATCAAAGTTTTGATATGTGATTTCTATAGGCCTCCTATTGACATAGGATTAAAGGGCAATGGCCTCAACAGCCTTATTACGATGATTGACACTTGATCCACTGCTTTAGGAAAATGGGGATCAACTAGATGTCTAGAAGAACTCCCTATGAGAGCCCTTGAATGCTTTCAACCAGCCATTACAAAGAGTAGAAACTTGTATAGGAAGAGAAAAAGATTGAGAGGAAGTGACTAATGTGAAGAGGATGCTTATGATTCCTCTCTTTAAATAGAAAACATGTATATCATTGAATATGATGTATAGTTATATATTATGATTGAAAGAATTTAATTCTTTTAGTTCTTTCAGTCAAAAAAGTTGGTCCCATTATAAAATACAATCAGAACCATATTGGATGATTAGTGTTCAAATGGTCATCCCAAGGTGTCAGCATGTATAATCTTTAATTTGTCATATTATATAGGTTGAATATGTATTTGTACAATATGATACAATATTAAATATTGTACCTATCAAATTTAATTCATTAAATAATGAGTGTCACATGTAATATATAACATGAATGGGATGTTCGTACAATACAATAACTAATAATTGATCAATTAGAATTATTGGATGTGCTGTGAGCAATGATATGACATTTTTTTGAAAATTTTATGGTATGATATAGGATCATATAGTACGATATGAGAAATTTTGAATTTGTGTATGATGATCAATAAAACTTCATGAAAAAAATTCTCGCAAGTAAGTTATAAACATAAATAACAAACATAAATAATCACAAAATAAATTACATAAAAATAAATAAAACATTTTAGTTTTTAATTTCCAATTCATCCTGAATCTAGTATGAATGTCTATAACACCTAGTATAGTCCTTAAGTTGCTAAAGGTGTCATAGGTAGGGTTTTGTAAAGATGTCTGCCAATTAATTGTAGTATCTATATGATGTAGTTTTATATCTCCCTTAGTTATATGATCTCTAATGAAATTGTGATTGGTGTATATATACTTAGTTTTGGAGTGTTAGATTGAATTTTTAAGACATAGATGGCACTAATGTTTTCACACATGATTGCAATGGTGCTGATAGGGAGTCCAAGGTCAAGGATTTGTTACTTAAGCCGTAAGACTTGAGCAACACAGCTCCCTACAACTATATATTTCACTTTAACTGTAGATAGGACTATAGAATTTTATTTTTTATTAGACCAGAAGATTATATTGTCCTATGAATTGATAGGTTTCATCTATTAACCCTACATCCTATAAATAATTTTGAAGGATGGATTATGTCTAAGATACCAAATTTAAAGGTTTTGGGTTCATAGAAGATATCTAAGATTTCTCTTAATAGCAATCATACAGTACTCTTTAGGATTAGCTTAAAATCTAGCACAAAGGAAAAACCTAAACATAATATCAGGAATACTAGAAGTCAAATACAAAATAGATCATATAATCCCCATATACTTCTTCAGATCTATAAATTTTCCACTTGGGTCCTTATTTACTTGAATGTTTTCACTCATAGGTGTATTTATTGCCTTAGCCTTTTTCATCTCATATTTATTCAAAATATCCTTGATATACTTTCCCTGATTAAGAATAGTTTCTTCATCTCTTTCATTTACACTATATCCAAGAAAGTAAGTAAGCTCCCTCATCATACTCATCTCAAATTCTTCACTTATTATTTTTAAAAATTCATTATAAATATTTTTATTAGTTGATCCAAATAATATGTCATCCACATAAATTTGATCAATGAACAAGTCTTCTCGTATCCTTTTAGAAATAGGGTGGTATCTATATTACCCTTAACAAAGAGTTTATCTTGGAGGAAGGAGCTAAGTCTTTCATACCGAACTCTACATGCTTGGCTCAATCCATACAATGCCTTCTTTAATTTGAGCACATGATTGGGATATTGCGAATTCTCAAGTACAGGGGGTTGTTCTATATTGACATATTCCTTAATATCCCCATTCAAAAAGGCACTCTTAAAATTCCTCTTATATTATTTAAACCACTAAAGAAAGCTAAATCTAGTAAAAATCTAATGGCTTTTAACTTAGATATAAAGGAAAATATTTCTTCAAAGTCAATTCATTCTATTTGATTATACCCCTTAGTTTCCAACCTTGCCTTATTCCTAATCACTATACTAGTGTCATTCATCTTATTTTTAAAGACCCACTTCATTCTAATAATACTCTGGCACTTAGGTCTTTTAACCAACAATCAAACATCATTCCTAACAAATTGATTTAATTTTTCTTGCATGGCTAGAATCCAAAATTCATTAGTGGGCTTGATCTATATTTGAGGGTTCTACCATAAAGATAAAAGTAGAGTGGCTAACCTCTTTTCCAAGTCCATGCCTATTTCTTACTCCTATAGATAGATCTCCTAAAATGAGCTCCTTAGGATGACTAGATGAATATCTCCAATATCTAGATAAAGGATCTTGAGACCTTTACTCTATTTTCTAGGTTAATAAATTATGGTCCTTGGTTGACTTCTACCACTTCTTCTTCTTCTAACCTAGGCTCAAAAAATCTATTAGATTCATAAATACTATATGGGTGGTCTAGTCTACCAGTAATGCCCTCCTATTGAAAACTCTATAGGATTTACCTATAAAAGAATAACCTAGGAAAACTCCATCAAATTTTTGATCAAAATTTCCTAAGTGAGATTTTCCATTAAACACCTTACGACTAAAGACATGAAGGTGAGAGAGACTAGGTATCCTATCTTTGAGTAATTTATAGGGTGTCTTATTGAATTTGGATTTGACATTAACCCTATTAAGAACATAGCAAACAATATTCACTACTTCAACCTAGAAATATTTTGGAAGTGAATACTCAGCTAGCATGGCTCTAGTAACTTCTACCAAAGTTCTATTCTTTCTTTCAATATCCCCATTCTACTAAGGGGTTTTAGGAGCTAAAAAATTATGTTATATTCTTAGCTTCTTATGACTAGTTCAAAGATATCATTTTTAAATTTCCCACCATGATCACTATGGATAGCTAAAATTCCATAATCTAACTTTCTCGTATTATTCATTTTTATATGATAAAAACCTAATCCAGGTAAATCTTGAGTAATCATCTACAATCACATATCCGTATGTTTTCCTACTTAAGCTGGTAGTGCTAACTGGTCCGAATAAATCCATGTGAAGGATTTCTGAAGGTCTATAAGTGGTGATGTCTTTGACTGAGTGAAATAAAGTTTTGATTTGTTTTCCTAAATGATAGGAATCATAAAGGTGGTCCTTAGAGAATTCTAGTTTGGGTATGCCTCTAATTAGGTCCTTTTGGGTTATCTTTCTAAGTGTTTTTCATGCTTGTTTGATATAGTCTCCTATGACCTAAGTAGGATTGATCAGCAATAGTTTTTAAACACAAATAATTAGTATACTCAATACAATTTAAGTCAAGCAAGTAAACAATATTAATTCTCTCTCCTTTTAAAATAATAAGTCCATTTAAGCTGATCACACAATAAATAGATAAAAATTTATTATCAAAACCTTTGTCACATAATTGACTGATACTAACTAAGTTGTCTTTCAGTTCACCTACTAGTAAAATATTTTTAATAATTAAATTCTTAGAATTTCCAATCATACCCGAACCTACCACTTTCCTAGTGGTATTATCTCTAGTGTAGCTTTGTCTCCTTCCCTAGACCCCTATGAGATGAACTTCTTCATATTCCCAGTCATGTGATGAGAGCATCTGCGCTTTAGATATCACATGCTCTTACTGGGCCTTTTGTGAGAGAACTTATACAAAGTCAATTTATAGTTAAATTTGGGAACCCAAGTGAGTTTTGATTCCACCTTATGCTTTAATGAATGACTTGTATACCTGTTATGTTATGGTGTGGAAGATTTAGGCCTCCCCACTAAATATGTCATATGGTGTATTATACAAAGTGCGGGCTATGTGACCTAGCATGCCACAAGTGTAACACTTAACACCAGGGAAATGATTTACAAATTTGTGTGGGGAGTGGTGCCTCTTCCTAGGGGTATGTGATGCATGTAGTGATGTGGAGTTATAACATTGTGTCAATGTAGGTGGTGGTTTATTGTGTTGAAGTGCATGGACTTTTGCTTTTAGAAACTCATTTGCACTTTCAAAGCTTGTAACTTCTAATGTCAATACATGCTCATTAAGATTGAGTTCACTAGCAAGTGCTCCTAACTGTTTGTATGAATCTTCTAACTTAAGATGATTTGATTCCAAGGATTCAAGTGCATTAGTTAGGACAACATACTTTTTATTTAATGCAGCATACTCATCTAGTAAATACATGTGCTCTTTATCTAATGCCAAATGTTCCACTCTAAGGATATCATTATCTCCTTACAAACTTGAAAATTCATAATTTAAAGTAGTGTACATTTTCTTTAGCCTCCTATATGAATCATGAATTTTATTGGATATAAAAATCAGTTAATCATAAGATAGCTAACATACCTCATCTTGATCATACTAATCAAGATTTTCATTTGCTATGAGACACAAATTAGTTGCCTCCTTCTCTACTTCTTATTCTGATGATTATGAGGTAGAGTTAACCCAAAAAAACATTATGTGCCTTATTGTTTCCTTTTCTAAAGTTTGTCTTTTCATCACCCTTTTCCTAGCTCAGGTGAGTTTTTAGGTTGGGGCAATTAGATTTCAGATGCCCTAGCTTTCTTCATTCAAAACAAATTATGTCAAAGGAAGCTTTAAAATTTTTATTACTTTTACCTTTCCTCCATGCCAATGACATTTCTACCTTCTCTTGAAATGCTTTTAAATTATCGAGTCATCATGGTATTGTCATCATCCTCCTCAGCTATAGAGATATCACTATCTAAGTTATTTTCTTACAGAGCAATAGATTTCTCCTTTTTCTTATCTCCTACATCCTATAATCTTTAATTCATGCCCATCTCATAGGTAATAAGTGAGCTTAGGAAGTTATTTATAGAATAAATATTAAGATCTTTGAATTTATAAATGACAGTAACCTTAGTATCATAATTACTAGGTATACAACAAAGAATATTGTTAACTTTTTTAGAATTTGAAAGCTCTCTACCTAAAGCATATAGGGATGTCACCATTTGAGTAATCGTAGTATACATGTCTGAGATTATTTCATTAAGATTTATACAAAAAAGTTCATAATAGTCTAATAAGATGTTCTAACTAAATTATTTGACTCCATTAATACCTTCATATGTAATACATAATTTTTAAAAAATTTGATAAGGATGTTAAGCCTAAGTGAACTTGCCCCTAAACACACCAAAAGGGGGATAAATTGATGAATTTTAAAACTAATTTCTTAATTTAAAAAAAAAAATAAAGACAATATTTTTGGATTTTTCAATATTTGAAAAATCAGTAGCAATTTTCACTTAGTGCAGAAGGATGACAAATTTACCTAAACATGATAATATCGATGATGAAATTATAATCAGTAGAGATAATCATTGAGTATGTTTTTCACCATGTATTTATAATAAAATTATGGTGCGAAAAGTTAAATACAAAAAATAAAAATTATAATTAATACATCAGTATAGTGGTTCGGTCAAACAATGACCAACTTCCACTCACAAGAGTTCTCCATTTTGAGTATTACACTATCACTTTAGTGTCTCTTCTTTTTCCCCATAGCAAGGAAGAGAAGCCTCTACACAAATCCAAACCACCAAACCTTATATGGTGGAGAGCCAAAAGGTTTATCACCCTTCAAGAAATGGTAGCATACCTTCAATCTTTTTCTCCCTCCTGGAGAAGGAAGAGTACCTTGTACTCCATTCTCACCCTCCTGGTGATGGTAGAGAACCACATCTTTGAACTAAAGAATTTCTCCCCAAAGCTGCCCAAGAAACCTAGACAGACAATTGGAGGATTAAGGAAAGGCACTTTACTTAAAGCAACTGTGTGAAGTTGTAACTTAGATTTCAAGATTGAGTTTTATATCAAGTGAGTTTGGAAGTTCGTTAGGGATGTTAGGCCCTATAGAACTGGCCCAAAGATAATTAAGAGCTTTTTTTAATCGTCCTGATCATCGCCCTGATTTGGTGCTGGCTGAAGTCAATCGTCAAGTCCATCGTCCTGGTCGATCATAAGATCATCCTGGATGATGTGATCGTATCAATCAGCCATTAATGATTTCCAAATAATACCAGATCAATTTAGGTATGATTGAGTTAGATCGTCCTGAACGATATAAATACTGTCCTGGTCGATTTCCTAAAATAAAGAATACCTAAACTGATTATGGCGGCTGATTCTTTCTGAATTGAGAATATCGTCCTGGCCGATACAAGTATCATCCAGAACGATGTGTTTATGACGGCTACCTTAATAAGGATGCTCTAATTAGGATTTCTACTTTTTGTCAGATCGTCCAGGACGATATAAATATCGTCCCGGACAATGTTACCAAAAATAGAAATTTTTCAGGGCACAACAGAAAATCTTCCAAGTTACAAATCTTCAGATACCACACCAAACACAACAGACTCAAGAAAAGAAAAAGATTACAAACTGACACAGACCTAGTCTACCCAATCTTAAGCTGGTTCGAAATTGCAGTCTGATCGTATGGACCTGAAACGTTAGCACATAAGGCAATCGTAGAGAAATAAGGAATGTTTGTTATCATCAAAATCATAAACCATAGATCCGCAATAATCTCCCCCTTTTTAATGATGGCAAACAATTTCAATTTGAATTTAAAAAAAAAAAAGAATATTTTCTCCTAATCTCCCCCTTACTAGAATAACACACTTAAAAAAAAATAGGGGAGATAAAAGTATTTTTGTTGTTTTAAATTTTTTGAAAAGAATGATACAAATTCAACAGAATATTCTCCCCCTTTGACATTATCAAAAAGAGAGGAGGAACAAAAAATAAAACACAAAAAACATTTCCTGATCTAGTGAGAAAACAAAATATTCTTAAAATGCTAAAGTTACCTCTTGGTTTTAATCAAAATCATAATAGAATCGGATTTGACAACGCATAGGCCAGAAAAGGTTAGAAACACAGAAATTGATAATCCAAACTCAAGTTCTTTAAAAAGGAAAAAAAAACTTTTTGATTCAAGATCTAAATCAAGGAATAAATTAGAGGAAAAAACAATAATTTTTCAAAAACTCCTTCCATAAAATATATCTAATAGAAGATTAATGTATAAATTTTTAAATCAAGAATCAAGATTTTCAAACTCAAGTAGTACAAGAATGATAAGCATTAACTTTGTGGGCTCATTTTATGCCCCTTGACAATTGGTTGGCGCACTGCGCATCTTTTGATAAACTTTGTGTATTCTTTATTTTCAATTTGGCGTCTTTGCGCATCTTTTATTTTTGGCATCATTGGCCAATTTTTGAATATGCTTCCTTTCTTAAATCTTAAAAACAAAGGAAAACCCATCTCAGTGACAAAGTGAATTTCTTGATTAAGAAAATTATGAGTTAGATTCAAAAACTTGTAAAAGATTCCTATGAGATAAATAAAACATATGGAGATAAAAAATTTTGTTTCAAAAACCAATTTAAAAGATGAAAAAGATTTTAAATCAAAAGTATGATAACCTCTTTTATAAAATAGAGATTGAGAGTTAAAAATAAATAAGTTTCCTTCCTTTAACTGTTTTAGAGAAGTCAAACACAACTTACCAAAGATTTCAAGAAAAATCAGAAAGTATATTTTTCATTTTTAGAAAAGTGAATGTGCGTGTTGATGAGAGAAAAAATTTCACAGAAACTAAAAGGAATAAACAAAAACAAAAAACACAAAATAAAAATGAAAAACATAAAAACAAAAACACAAAAAAAACACGAAAGGCTTTTAACCATTATCTTTCTCCTGGTTCGATGCTTCAGAAACCAGATCTGCCCATGAGATTTTTTGCCTTTCATTATTTTCCCAATTTGAATTTTGCTTCGCCTTGCCCTTTTCTTTCGTAGGAAGAATTTTTAAATTAGGGCACTGATTTTTCATATGTCCAAGCTTCCTACATTGAAAGCAAATAACGTCAGAAGGAGTATGAATATCCTTACCATTTTTACCTTTTTTCCACTTTTGCTTATGCTTTGGTGAGCTTTGTGATTTACTTGACAAGTCATTGCATTCGTCACCAACTAAGCTATCTCTTCCTGTATCTTCAGCTTTTAGAACAATCGTTTCACCTGCATCCAAAAGTCTTTGACCCAAACTTTGCTCATAAGCAATGATTGAGCCAATCAAATTATCAATAGAATAATCATTCAAATCTTTTGATTCACAAATTGAAATTATTTTAGCATCAAACTTATTTAGTAGACAACGAAGAATTTTGTTAACTTTTCCAAAATTTGAAAATTCTTTCCCAAAGCATGCAATGATGTTACAATTTGGATAAATATAGTATACATGTTTAGGATAGTTTCAAAAGGTTTCATGGAAAACAATTCAAAATTATGCATTAACATATTAAACTTGGGTTGCTTGATTTCACTAGTGCCTTCGTATATGGTGTGTAGTTTATCCCAAACTTCCTTACCAGTAGTGCACGTGGAGATTAACTTAAAATCTTCTGAGTTTAAGGCACAAAAAAAATAATTTAAAGATTTTGCATTCAATTGAGCATTGATTTGTTCTTCCTTACTCCATTGATTAAAAGGAATATCAATTTTAATTCCATCTAAAACTCGTGATGGTGAATAATAACCATTTAAAATCATATGCCACATATAAAAATCTATCGATTGCAAGAAAATAGACATGCGAGTTTTCCAAAAATCAAATAACATATTTTCAAATAAAGGAGGTCTAGTGAATGAATAACCTTCCACAACATTACGATTAGCCATGGATCAAAAAATTTAAAAGCTTTTAAAAAACTTATTTTATGATTCATGCTCTGATACCACTGGAAAGTTCGTTAGGGATGTTAGGCCCTATATGACTGGCCCAAAGCTAATAAAACTTCAACCAAAATCACCACAAACAAAGTGCGGAATAAAAATTAACGCGGAGCGATAATAAGAAAGAACACACCAGATTTATAGTGGTTCGGTCAAACCTTGACCTACGTCCACTCGTTGGAGGCACACTCCAAGTATTACACTAAAATAAGTGTCTCTCCTTTAGCCCACACAGCTAGGAGGAGAAGCCCTTACAAAATCACTTCCACCTTCCCCGGTGCGGCGGAGTCACCGGGTCCTTTGAAACCAAAGAGATCTTCTTCTTTGGTGAACTTACCTTGAGACAAGCCTTGAATCCGATGGTACTAAGGTGCGAGTTCGCCGGAGCAACCGTGTGGAATCCCCTCCACTCTCCCTTGAGTTCCCCCCCCCTCACAAGATCTTCTCCCTCTCAAACTCCACCCTTTCCTCTCTCCCTTTCAAGCTCTCTCTTCAAGTTTCCCCCACAAGAACGAAGCTATAATGGCTGCCAAAGACACTTACAAAAGTTTCCATGCTAAAGCTTAATTAGAAGCTCTCAAAACGATCTCATAAATGGAAGTTGCTGACATTATCGTCTAGGACGATAGGTATATCGTCCTGGCCGATTAGTTCAAACTCAGCTCAATGGCCTAGGATGATTTGGGATGATCAGAAGAAAATTGGTTATATCATCCTGGCCTATCTCACGATCATCCCGGATGATTAGTTTAAAATCAATTATAATCGTCCTAATCATCACCCTGATTTGGTGATGGCCGAAGTCAATCATCCAGGCCATTATCATGGCCGATCATAAAATCGTCTCGAACGATGTGATCATATCAATCAGCCATTAATGATTTCCAAATAATACTAGATTAAATTAGGTATGATTGAGTTAGATCGTCCTGGATGATATAAATACCATCATGGCCGATTTCCTAAAATAAAGAATACCTAAACTGATTATGGCGGCTGATTATTTTTGAATTGAGAATATCGTCCAGGACGATGTGTTTATGACGGCTGCCTTAATGAGGATGCCCTAATTACGGTTTCTTTTTTTAGGACGATATAAATATCATCCCGGACGATGTTACCAAAAATAGAAATCTTTTAGGGCACAATAGAAAATCTTCCAAGTTACAAATCATCAGATGCCACACCAAATACAACAGACTCAAGAAAGAAAAAAGATTACAAACTGACACAGACCTAGTCTACCCAATTTTGAGCTGGTTCCAAATTGCAGTCTGATCATGTGGACATGAAACGTTAGCACATAAGGCAAATAAGGAATGTTTGCTATCATCAAAATCATAAACCATAGATCCGTAACAAGTTTTTAATGATACCAAAATTTTATTTTTATGATTATTATTTCTCCTAACATACATTAGATATATTTTCTTTGAGTTATTTCTGTGTATTAACATTTTAGAAAAATCATACTCTAGATTACTTAAGACTTCAAGATAGATTAGATTAGGGTTTCATGTAATGTAGTATGTATATTAGTCTGAGAGAGTGTGATTGTAATTGGGTACCAGTTAGGGGGGGGGGTGAATTGATATTTTAAAAAATTTATTTTAGCAAAACATAACAAAACTTAAAACCAAATCACCATAGAAATCAGAGTGCAAAAATAAATGAATGCGGAAGCAAAACAAAGAAAGATCACATCAGATTTATAGTGGTTCGGTCAATACTTGACCTACGTCCACTCCTCGGAGGCACCCTCCATGTATTGTACTAACTAAGTGTCTCTCCTTTAGCTCCCATAGCTAGGTGGAGAAGCCTTTACAATAGACTCCTTTTCACCAAACCCAGTGTGGCAGAGAACCGACTCCTTTTGCTTCCTCCTGAAGCGGCCAGAGAACCCAGACCTTTACTAAAGTAGACCTCCCAATAACCTCCCAAGGATGAAGGATGAAGAACGAAGATGACGACTTGGAACGTTTCTTGGAGCAACCTTTGTGAACCCTCTCATAAACTCCCCCTCACAAGTTCCTCTCTCACTTTCTCTCTCTCCCTTTCCCAAGGCTCTCTCAGGTCAAGATAACAACACTCAAGGTCTTGTTGCATGAGAAAATTTGGGTCCTTTAAATAGATTTTCAAGAACCGACATTATCATCCATGATGATAGGAATATCATCATGGATGATAAGTACAAAATAAGCTCAATTAGCCGGGACGATTCAGGACGATCAGAAGAAAATTGGTTATATCATCCATGCCGATACAATATCATCCTGGCCGATTAGTTCAAATCCAAGTACAATCATCCTAAACATCACCCGAAATAGATGCTGGCCGATGTCAATCGTCTAGGGAAACATACCGACCTATTTTGTGATTGGCCGATGTGATCATATCAATCAGCCTTAATTACTTTCCATAATAGCCAAATTAATTTAGGCATAATAGTGCTATATCATCCAGGATGATCCGTAAATCGTCACGGATCATCCGGGATGATAATTTAAAAATAAGAATACCTAAATTGATCATGGCGGCTGATTCTTTCTGATTTGAGCATATCGTCCTGGCCGATACACGTATCGTCCAGGATAATTTGCTTAATGATGTCTGCTTAACTCGGATGCCCTAATTAGGGTTTTTATTTTTAATTGAATCATCCTGGCCGATAATAACATCATCTAGGCCGATGTACTCAAAATAAAAAAATTCAAGAAACCCCTCAGGTGTGTGTGTGCAAGGTTACTTAGCTTCAGGAATCATTTTTATAATTGACTCAAGAAAGGAAAAAATACAGACTTGACTTAATTTAAATCTACCCGATCTTGAGCTAGCTTGAGCTGCATTCAATCTTGTGGTCCTAAAAAGTTAGTAGGCTAAGCAGTCGTAGGAAATCATGAATGTTTGCTATCATCAAAAGTCCAAATCATAAACTCAGATTTGCAACAATCCCCCCCTTTTGATGATGGCAAACATACCGAAAAAATTTCAAACAGTTATAGCAGTTTAGTAAAAACAAATAGTTCACTAAGTTCCAGAATTCAAAGTACAAGAAACATCATACTACTCCCCCTTTTGACATCACAAAAAAGAGGAAAACACAAGTTAAAATATAAACCAAAAATAGAACTACTAAAAATGGAAACTAAAACTAGAAAAACATAAAGAAAATCAAAAAAATGAGGGCCTCTGTTCATCAGATGGAGGTGGTGGTGGTGGTGGCTGCTGAAGTAACTGGAGAGTGTAGCAAACTGTGCGCCAAACCAGGCCATGTCCTAGTCATGCTGCTGGTGTGCAACATAGACATCAAACTAGCCCATGTCCTCAGCGTGCTGTTGTTGCTGGTGTGCTATGAATGTGTCGAAGCGGGTCTCTAATTGATCAAATATCTCCACCAACTGATCCAGCTGAGAGTGCTGGCGAAGAGGAACAGGTGCAGGAATAGGAGCAGGAGCCTCCTCCTCCTCTTGCCCCCCCGAGCTTCCCTATCCCCAGGGTGAAGACGAGTACTATGAAGGGCGTTAAAGGAATTATTCGAGTAGACAGGTGGCTGAAGGTCAGGAGGAGCAGGATATTGATACTGGTATTTTGATTCTAGAATATAGACAATGAGGTGTCCTAAAGCAAGATTGGGCTTTCTTCTATGACCTAGATCTTGAATGGTAGTCAAGTGCTCGATATAGCGAAAGATTAGGTCTGGGGCGTTAAACTCTCTATGGGCAAGAACGTAAAAGATAGTAAGTGAAAGAAGTGGAGTGATGTGGACTAAGTCCCAAGCTTTTGGAATGATAGAAGTGCGAAAGACATACTGGATTGTTCTAGCATCTTTAAGTAAAGAGCTAGTCTCTCCAACATGAAAGTGTGCATTGGTGTGGCGAAAAAAGTGATTTGCAGTGGACCAGTCAAAGTCAGGATCAGATACTAGGGTATACAGCTTATCCCCGATGGTGGACAGCTGCAACAGTTCAGCATAATCCTGATATGTAATTTCAACAGAACATCGATTCACATAAGAGGTGAGCATAGTGTAGGAGAAATTTATGCGGAGGTTTGCATAGAATTCAAAAAGAAGTTCAGAACTAAAAGGGACAGTGAGGGTGAGAATAAAACAAAGAGAAGTGTGGGTGAAAAGATCTAGTACCAGATAGGAGAGATAGGCTGGATTGATTGTTCGTGAGAGAGTAATGCACACTCCTTGTAATGATTATAGGCAGCCTGATCGTCTGCCTCCCTGAATCTAGGGTCTAGTGTGGCCCTCGAGGAGCTTCTAGAGGTTTGTCAAACACATTTTCCTCCAGCCATAAGTAGGAAAAGAGCAAGAAACAGTAAGCAATTAGGTAGTAGAAGGAAGTGTGATGAAAACAGGGCTAAAATCTGGCTGTATTTAAAGACTCGGCCAGATAGTCTAGGTCGATCGCAGGATCATCCAAGACGATCCAATGCAATTAGTATGAACAATCTGATTGGTCAAAAAGGAAGCTTGATTATCCGGGCCGATTAGATATCGACCGAGATGATAAGACACAAACGATCGTCCCGAGGAGTCAGGCCGAACAACCGTTGAAAAAGCAGATCGTCCGGGCCGGTTAGGTGGATCGTCCAGGACGATGCTCAATAATGAATCGTACCGGCCAAATTTAAAATGTTTTAAATCATGCATCACGTGTATCATCCAGGATGAATAGTGGATCGGCCAGGACGATTGTCCAAAAATTGGATCATCCTGGGTGATTTTAAAGATTTTAGACGTGCTAACATGTGGATCATCCAGGATGATCAAGTGTATCGGCCGAGATGATTTTCATAAATGCATCAATCAGGACAAAATATTATCGGCCAAGACGATCAAGATGAATGTAACATAGGACGATCATATCGTCCAGGACGATACGGGATTGTCTGGTACGATGAAGTTTAGCAAAGTCACAAAAGTCCAATAGATGGATTTTTAAGAGAGATGATCATATCATCTAGGATGATAGGAATATCATCCAGGACGATATGACAAAATTGGAAGTTTAAAGGAAAGATGGAGATGATCAGAGAAGTCCCAAAAATAATAAAATCAACTAAGAACAATAATGCTAAAACATAAAAAAGGCATAAAAAAGCAAATAAAGACCTTTTTTTTATCAAGGCATGAACATGATATAGTCTCTATATGATTGATTTTAAAAATTTGTAAGTTAATGAGTTAACAACTTCAAAAATTCAAAAAATCGGTAAAATATCCGATCATGTTAACCCTAAGCTCGGACTTCTTTTAGGGCAAAATCTTCTTTTGAATTCAAAAGGCATAACTAAGAAAAACATTTGGATAAGAAAAAGAGATCCGATCAAGAATTGGTTTTAGAAAAATATCTTATAGAATAATATATCAAAGTAGTTTGTTATAATCGAGAAATTTGAAATCAAGTCTTTGAAAATCTCAAGTGATATATGAACTCTTCTAAGTTTTAAGAGTTAGAGGAAAGGAAGATAGCTTGCTTTTCGATGGGCTCATTTTATGCCTCTTGTCCATTGAATGACACACTTTGCTCATCTTTTAATTTTTGATACACTTTTTGACTTTTTGTATCAATTTGGCATCATTGTGCATCTTTTTTTTTTGGCATCATTGGCCACTTTTTTTTCAATTATTTTTGCAAGCTAGATTCTTTTCAAAAAACTCTTAAATATTCTTAATTGTGAGTATATATTCCAGATATTAGAGAAGAAAAATTTACCCTCTAATATAAAGAAGAACAATCCATAAAACATAATCAATAATCATGTGAGAGATTCATTGAAAAGATAATGAGAAATCTTGAAGTAACATAAAAACTTTGTCTATTATGATGTAAGCTAGATTACTGTAGCAAGGTAAAAAAGATCTCTATTTTAAAATCCAATTGTTAATTTGAGATAGGCTTTTGGTTAGAAAATTTTTTTTACCACCAAATAGGTTAGAAAGAGAGACAATCAACGGTGTTTTTACCCTTTAGCAGATTTAAGAGATGTAAAACATTAACTTCAAATTTTCAAAATAAATTCTAAAAAGTAGGACAATTCTCCCATCATACTCATCTCAAACTCCTTACTCATTGTTTTAGAAAAATCATCACATAGCCTTTTATGAGAAGATCAAAAAATTATATCATCGACATAGATCTGAATAATGAGTAAATCATCTCCTACTTTCCTCAAGAAAAGGGTGGTGTCTACACTCCCCTTATAAAACTCCCTTTATAGTAAGAATGTGCTAAGCCTCTCATACCAAGCTCTGGGTGCCTGCTTTGGTCCATATAAGGCCTTTTTTAATTTGTAAACATGATTTAGAAATTGGGATCTCTCAAAACCTGGGGGTTGTTCTACAAACACATCCTCTTTTATTTCCCCATTTAAAAAGGCACTCTTAACGTCCTTTTGGAAAAGCTTAAATCCCTTATAACAGGCAAAGGATAATAGCACTCTAATGGCTTCCAATCTAGCTACAGTTGAAAAAGTCTCCTCAAAATCTATCCCTTCTATTTAGTTATACCCCTTAGCCACTAATCTTGCCTTATTCCTAACCACCACTCTAGAATCATTCACCTTATTCTTAAAGACCCACTTTGTTCCAACCACACTTTGTCCCTTAGGTCTTTCTACAAGCTCCCAAATATCATTTCTAATAAACTGATTCAACTCCTCCTGTATGGCTAAGATCCAAAACTCATTAATATGGGCTTGTTTTATGTTGGTGGGTTCAATCATTGAGATAATGGCAGAGTGGTTCACTTCCTTCCTAAGTCCATGCTTAGTCCTAACTCCATCAGAAAGGTCTCCTAAAATTAGATCTTTAGGGTGACTTGAAGAGTATCTCCAATCTCTAGGCAAAGTGAGTGAAGGTTCAACCTTTTCCTTCAGATCTACATTTTCTACTCCTTGGGTAACCTCTCCTACTCCTTTAGTGTTCTGGTGCTCTATCCCCTTCTCCAAATTTTCTAATCTAGTGGCAATCTCTCCATCATCATCATCCTCAACTCTAGGCTTTCTAGGATTAGACTCATCAAACACTACATGTGTAGTCTCTTCCACCACCAACGTCCTCTTATTAAACATCTTAAAAGACTTCCCAACGCTAGAATATCCTAAGAACACTCCATCAGATTTTGGGTCAAATTTTCCTAAGTGAGACTTTCCATTATTGTGAATGAAAACCTTACAACTAAAGACATGATGGTGGGAAAGATTGGGTGTCCTACCCTTAAGGATCTCATAGGGTGTATTGTCTAATTTGGCTCTAACATTCACCCTATTCAACACATAATAAACTGTGTTAACCGCTTTAGCCCAAAAGTATTTTGGAAGTGAATACTCAGCAAGCATGGCTCTAGCGGCTTCCACTAAGGTCTGGTTCTTCCTTTCAGTTACCCCATTCTGTTAAGGGGTCCTAAGAGCTGAAAAGTTGTGGCTAATCCCCTTGTCCTAACAAAAATCTCCAAATCTCTCATTTTCGAACTCTCCCATATGGTCACTATGAATGGTCAAGATCTCACAACCTAACTTTTTCTGAATCCAAGTGAAGAAGAATCTAAACTGATCAAATGACTCATTTTTGTGTGAAAGAAATCTAACCCAAGTAAACCTCAAGTAGTCATCTACAATCACAAAACCATAGACTTTCCCTCCCAAGATGGCAGTGCTAACGGGTCCAAACAAATCCATGTGAAGGACTTTTAAAGGTCTAGAGCTGCTAATGTTCTTAATGGAGTGAAAAGTGGAGTGGATTTGCTTTCCTAATTGAAAGGCATCACAAAGGTGGTCTTTTGAAAACTTAAGCTTGGGGACACCTCTAACTAAGTCTTTTTAGGTCACTTTCCTAAGGTTTTTCATACTGGCATGACATAATCTCCTGTGCTAGAAGCATGAATCATTAATAATAGTTTTTAAGCAAAATGAAGCAGCACATTCAATATTATTTAAATCAAGCATGTAAACGTTGTTAATCTGCTTCCCGTGCAAAATAGTGTTATTATTTAAGCTCATAATGTAAGACTTTGCCAAAAATTTTATGATGAAGCCCTTGTCGCAAAGCTGACTGATGATGAGCAAGTTATGTTTCAGTCCCTCTACAAGTAGAATATTTTCAATCAGAAGATTCTTGGAATTACTAATTATACCTGCTCCTACCACCTTCCTGGTGGTGTTGTCTCCAAGAGTCACCTTGCTTCCTGTCCTAGTCTCCAGCACTATGAATTGACTGTTATTGCCAGTCATATATTGAGAGCATTCGCTGTCCAGGTACCACATGCTCTCACGGTTCCTTTTGTGAGAGCTTGCATGAAAAATTACCAAATGTCAGATTTAAGAACCCAAATATGTTTGGGTTCCTTCTTATGGAAAGTAGAATACAGTGCATGCTGAGGATCATGTAACTTGGGTCTCCAAACCCAATGTGTGCTATGATGAATGGTGTAAGTGTGTGCTATGTCCTAGCATGCCACATCAAAAACATCTAACTCCACGAAAAGGATGCACTAATCTACTCCTATGGTGATACTTTTCATGCGATGCATGAAATGAAGATTTTTTATTTTCAAAGGTTTTTAAATTTTCTAATTTTTTATATTCTTTTTCTAACTCAGAATGGGACAATTTTAAAGAATCATGAGAATCAGATAACTCTGCATGCTTTTTGTTTAATGCATCAAACGCATAAAGTAAAGCCATGTGATTTGAATCAATTGTTGAATGGTCTTTGAGAAGATTTTCATGCTCTTTTGTAAATTAAAAAATTCCAATTTTAGGCTAGCATGAGTTTTCTTAAGTTTCCTATATGATGCATGTATTTTTTCAGAAACTTCAAGGAGTTGCTCGTAGGTTAATTCACATACTTCTTCTTGGTCACTTTGACCAAGATTATTGTCCGCCATTAAGCACAAGTTTATTGTCTCCTCCTCAGGTTCAATTTCTGAGGAATCTGATGCAGAATCCGCCTAGAATGCCTTTTGGAATTTTTTTTGCTCTTGTCCTTCTTAAAGTTTTGTTTCTCCTCACCCTTCTCCTTACTTGGGTGTGCCTTTAGCGTAGGACAATCAGCTTTAACGTGTCCAGGCTTTCTGCATTCAAAGAAAATTATTTCATTAGAATTCTTAAAATTTTTGCTTCCCTTACCTTTATTCCACTTTTGATGATTCTTGTGCTTCTTCCTTAAAAAGCTCTTAAATTGCCTTATGATTAAGGCAACATCATCACTTTCAGACTCAGAAGAATCAGTGTCTGAATCATTTGCCTTAAGTGCCACTATTTTTTTCTTCTTCCTTTCACCTAAATCAAGATTTCTTTGGTTCACCCCTTGCTCATAAGCAATGAGAGTAATTTATCGATCAAATATGTATTCAAATCTTTAGATTCAGATATTGCAGTAATTTTTGCATCAAAAGAGGAAGGCAAACATCTTAAAATTTTGTTTAGTTTTTCATAGTTAGTAAGTTCTCTTCCTAATGCATGCAATGAAGTAGCAATCTGAGTAAACCTTGTATACATTTTAGAAATTGATTTAGAAGGGTTCATAGAAAAAGGTTTGTAGTTATGCAAGAGAATATTCAAACGAAATTGCTTGACTTCATTAGTACCTTCATAGGTGATACATAATTTATCCCAAATTTCTTTACCAGTAGTGCAAGTGGAATCACGCATGTAATCTTCCAATTTCAAAGCACAGAAAAAATAGTTCAAACATTTTGCATTTAATTGGCTAAATCCTTATCATCTAGAGTCCATTCAATAAAAGGAAGTGGAACAGTAACACCATTCAATTTTTTAGTTGGAGGTGTATAACCATTCTTAACAAGCATCCACATGCAATAATCAATTGATTGTAAAAACGTAGACATACGAGTTTTCCAAAAATCAAAAGGGATATTATCAAACAAAGGTGGTCGGGTAATAGAATACCCTTATGCAGTGTTACAATTTCTGTTGTTAGCCATGGATAAAAAATTTAAAAAGTTTTCAAACTTAGTTTTTATGAATCCTGCTCTAATACCACTTGAAAGTTCATTAGGGATGTTAAGCCCTTAAGAACTAGCCCGAGGCTAGCCAAGAGGGGGGTGAATTGATATTTTAAAAAATTTCTTTTAATAAAACATAACAAAACTTAAAACCAAATCACCACAGAAATCAGAGTGCGAAATAAATAAATGCGGAAGCAAAATAAAGAAAGATCACACCGGATTTATAGTGGTTCGGTCAATCCTTGACCTACGTCCAGTCCTTGGAGGCACCCTATGAGTATTGTACTAACTAAGTGTCTGTCCTTGAGCTCCCATAGCTAGGTGGAGAAGCCTTTACAACAGACTCCTTTTCACTAACCCCGATGCGGTAGAGAACTGACTCCTTTTTCTTCGTCTTGAAGCGGGCAGAGAACCCAGACCTTTGCTGAAGTAGACCTCCCAAGAACCTCCCTAGGATGAAGAACGAAGAATGGAGATGATGACTTGGAACCTTGCTTGGAGTAACCTTTGTGTGAACCCTCTCACAAACTCTCCCTCACAAGTTTCTCTCTCTCTCTCTCTCTCTCTCTCTCTCTCTCTCTCCCCCTCTCCCAAGGCTCTCTCAGGTCAAGACAGCTGCACTCAAGGTCTTATTGCATGAGAAAATTTAGGTCCTTTAAATAGATTTTTAAGAACTGACATTATCATCCAGGATGATAGTAATATCTTCATGGCCGATAAGTATAAAATAAGCTCAATCACCCAGGATGATTCAGGACGATCAAAAGAAATTTGGTTATCTCATCCAGGCCGATACAATATCATGGCTGATTAGTTCAAATCTGAGTACAATCATCCTGAACATCGCCCAGAAAAGATGCTGGCTGATTTCAATCATCCAGGGTATCATCCCTGCCAATTTTGCGATTGGCCTGACTGATGTGATCATATCAATCAGCCTTAATTGCTTTCCATAATTACCAGATTAATTTAGGCATAATTATGCTGTATCATCCTGGATGATCTGTAGATAATCCGGGATGATAATTTAAAAATAAGAATACCTAAATTGATCATGGCGGCTGATTCTTTTTAATTTGAGCCTATCATCCTGGCCGATACACATATCATCTAGGAGGATTTGCTTAATGATGGCTACTTAACCAGGATGCCCTAATTAGGGTTTCACTTTTTAGTTGAATCATCCTGGCCGATAGGAACATTGTCCAGGCCGATGTACTCAAAACAGAAAAATTCAGAAAACCCCTCAAGTGTGTGTGTGCAAGGTTACTTAGCATCAGGAACCATTTTTACAATTTACTCAAGAAAGGAAAAAATACAGACTTTACTTAACATAAATCTATCCGATCTTGAGCTGGCTTGAGCTGCATTCGATCTTGTGTTGAGCAGACTTTACTTAACATAAACTAGCTCAAGGCTAACCAAGAGGGGGGGGGGTTGAATTAGTATTTTAAAAATTATTTTGATTAAACCACAATCACAAAACTTAAACCAAAATCACCAAAAAAGAAAATCAAAGTGCAGAAAAATAAATACGAAAATTAGTAGTAAAAGGACACAGAAACTTATAGTGGTTCGGTGAACTCGACATACGTCCACTACTCGGAGGCAACCTCCGGGTATTGCACTAAACACCACGACTATCCTTTTGCTCCCATAGCAATATGGAGAAGCCCTCACAAAAACTCCTTTCTGTCAACCCCAGCGAAGCAGAGAACCCAACTCCTTTTGCTTCCTCCTGAAGGAGGCAAAGAACCTTGATCGATTGCTGAAGAAGACCTCCCTCAACCCTCCAAGGACAAGAGGCTATAGTGGAAGAAGAAAAAGTGGAACAATGCTTGGAGCAATCCTTGTGAAACTCCCTCATAGCTCCTCCTCACAAAATCCTCTCTCTCTCTCTCACTCTCCCTCTCTCTCCTCTCCTCTAGGCTTTCTCAGGTCATGACAGAAGCAAAAGATCTTCTTTAAGGTTGAATAAGATATCTTAAATAGAAGAGCTTCGGAATAGCTCTTATTTTATACAAACCAACTTTATCATCTAGGCCAATAGGGATATCGGCCTGGCCGATCAACATAAATTTTGCTCAATCAGCCTAATCGGTTTGGGACAATTAGATAATCTTTGGTCATATCGTCCAGGCCGATAGTATATCATCCTGGACGATTAGTTCAAATCCAAGGAAAATCATCCCGAGCATTGCCCTTAATAGAAGCTAGCTGATGTCAATCGTCCATGCCATCGTCCTGACCAATCCTACGATCGGCCTGGCTGATGTGATCTTGCAATCAGCATTAATTACTTTCCTTAATCACCTGATCAATTTAGGCATAATTGTGCTACATCATCCAGGTCGATATCCCGGATGATGTCCAAAAATGATTAATGCCTAAATAGATCTGGTGATTGATTCTTTTTGATTTGAGCCTATCGGCCTAGCTGATACAATATCATCTAGGCCAATCTGCTTAATGATGGATGCCATAACCATGATGCCCTTATTAGGGTTTCTATTTTTGAATCGATCATTTAGGCCGATATAAATATCATCCCGGACGATGTTACCAAAAATAGTAAACTTTAAGAAATAGTCAAAAATTCTCCCAAGGTGTGTGTGTGTGTTCAAGGTTACTTAGCATTAGGAGCCACACCTTTTATAATAGACTCAAGAAAAGGAAAAAGTGTACAAAGTGACACAGACCTAGTCTACCCAATCTTGAGCTGGTTCCAATTGCCATCTGATTTTGTAGACCTGAAATGTTAATAGGTAAGACAGTCATAGAGAAATAAGAGTGTTTACTATCATCAAAATCATAATCTATGAAAATAGATTTACAAGAATCTCCCTCTTTTTGATGATGGCTAATACATAACAAATAACTTTAAGTAGTTAAGACAGCAGTGTACTGGAAATAACACAAATACAAAGAACATCAAATATCAGAACAGAATAGTACAAGTACAAACATACTACTCCCCCTTTTGACATCTCAAAAAGGAGGAGACAAATAAAAACAATGCAGAAACTAAATAACAGAAGAGAAGCAGAAACTAATCAACATAAAAATAGAAATAAACTAAAAGAAAAACTAGTAAAATGATGGGCCCTGATCATCTGAATGAGGAGGTGGTGGTGGAGCCTATTGAAAGTAGCTAATTAGTGTAGCAAACTGTGCACCAAACCAGGCTATGTCCTAGTCATTTCGCTACTACTGGTGAGCAACGTAGGCATCAAAATGGGCTAAGTCCTATGTACGGTGCTGCTCGTAGCGGGCTATATCCACAGCATGTTACTGCTCATGTGCAGCAATGTAAGTGTTGAATCAATCCTTCCACTGGTCAAAGTGCTCCACCAATTGGTCCAGCTGAGAGTACTGGTGGAGCGAAACAGGTGTAGGAACTTTTGTAGGAGTAGGTGTAGGAGCCTCCTCCTCTTCTATCTGAGCATTCCCATCCCCTAGGTGGAGACGAGTACTATGAAGAGTTTGAAAAGAAATGTTAGAGTAGAAAATAGATTGGAGGTTTGGTAGAGCTAGACATTGGATGTTATACATTAATTCTAAGACATAAGAAATGATATGTCCTAGGGCTAGATTTGGTTTCCTCCTATGACCTAGATCCCGAATGGAAGTAAGATGGTTGATGTAGCAAAAGATCAGGTATGTAGCATTGACTTCATGATGTGCTAAAATGTAAAAGGTGGTGAGTGAAAGAAGGGAAGGGATGTGAACACGATCACCAACTTTAGGAATTATCGAAGTGCGAAGGACGTGCTGGATGGTCCTAGCATTCTTGAGTAAGGTTCCAGTCTCACCTATGTAAAAATGAGCATTAGAGTTGTGAAGAAAATGATTGGCTGGAGCCCAGTCAAAATCAAGATCAAAACACAGGGTGTGAAGTTTATCCCCTATAGTGGAAAGCTACAAAATCTCCGCACAATCCTGATATGTAATCTCGACAGGACGTCGATTCATATATGAGGCAATAGAGGTAAAAGAAAAATTCATACGGAGACTTACAAAAAACTCAAACAGCAACTCAGAATTGAATGGTACAGTAAGAGTCAGAAGAAAGCACAAGGAGTTATGGGTAAATAAGTCTAGTATCGGATAAGATAGAAAATTTGGATTGACTGCCCGGGAGACTGTGATTCCTACCTCCTTGTAGCGCTGGTAGGCGGCTTGATCATCTGCCTCTAGGAAATGAGGGTCCAGAGTGGCCCACGAGGAACTTTTGGATGGGTGACGAGAGCACTTTCATCCAGCCATTTTCATGAAATAGTAAGAAAACAGGAAATAAGAAGTAAGGAGAAGAAGTTGGTGTGAAGAAAATAGTTGGAAGGGCTCAGTTTATAAAGAATTGACCAGATCGGCTTGGTAAATTGCAGGATCATCCAGGCTGATATGGTTCAATAATTGCGTACATGCTAATTAGTCAAAAAGGCGGTCCTATCGTCTGGGCCGATTAGACATAGGCGATCATCCCAAGGATTCAAGCCAGATGACCGTTAAAAAAGCAGATCATCCAGGCCAATTCGGTGGATCATCCAGGACGATGTATAATAATGGATCGTACTGGCTAAAATTAAAACATTTAAATTTTGTGCCACGTGTATCATCCAGGTTGAATAGGTGGATCATCCAGGACGATTCTCCAAAATGGATAGTCCCGGCCAATTTTAAAGATTTTAAACATACATCCACGTGTATCATCCAGGACGAATACATGGATCGATCAGGTCGATTGTCCATAAAGAGTAAAATATCATCTGAGCTAAAAAATGGATCATCCAGGTCGATAAAAAAATGATTGAAGCAAAAGATGATCAGATCGTCCAGACCGATAATGGATTATCCACGATGATTATAAGAAGAAAATCAAATCATTTAGTAGAGGGGAGTTTTTAGAGTAAATTGATCGGATCGTCCTGGTCGATAGGGGTATCGGTCGAGATGATGTAAAAAAATTAAGAATCAGAGGATAGATGAAGATTATTAGAGAAGGTCCGTAAGCATCAAAATCAAGTGAAAATGATAAAAATATGATACGAAGAAGACATAAACACAAACAAAAACAAGGATTTTTTATTTTTTTTATCAAGGTAGGAATATGAAATAGTCTTCATATGATTGATTTTAAAATTTTGTATGGATCATTGAGTTAACATCGCCAAAATCTTAAATATAGTTAGAAAAACCGATCCTGTTAACCCTAACGCAGTCTTCTTTAGGGTAAACCGTCTTTTGAAAACAAAAAACCTAAATCAGAAAAGCCAATTGTATATATATATATATATATATTAATTTGGCATCATTGTGCATCTTTTTTTTTTGCCATCATTGGCCACTTTTTTTTTCATTAACTTTTAAGCAAGCTAGACCCCTTTCAAAAATTCTTAAATATTCTTAGTTGTGATTATATCTTATAGATATTAGAGAAGAAAAACTCACTCTCTAATATAGGGAAGAATGAATCACAAAGCAGAATAAAAAATCATATGATAATTTTAATGACAAGATTACAAAAATATGAAAGTAAAATAAAGACTTTGAACATTATATTTATAAGATAGATTACTGTAGCAAGATTGAAAAGATCTTAGTTTCAAAACCATTTGATAATTTGAAAATAGATTTTTATTTAGAGAAGAAGATTATACCACTAAAAGAGGTTAGAAAAGGACACACAATCAATGGTGTTTTCACCCTTTAACAGATTAAGAGATGTGACAACATTGACTCACAAAATTTCAAAATAAAAAACAAGGTATAAAATATCAATTTTAGTAATGATTTCAAAATAAAAAATAAGATAAAAGTAGTAAAATTAGCAAGAAAAAAATTAAAACAACAAAAAAATAAACAACATAAAACAGATCAGAAATCAGTAGGAATCAAGTTTATGCATTTATTTCAATCACACCCAATCTTGTCCTTAAAGTACTGAAAGTATCGAAGGCTAGTGGTTTAATAAAGATGTTAGCCAGTTGATTTTCAATTGTCACATGGTGTAACTCAATCTCTCCCTTAGTCACATGGTCTCTAATAAAGTGATGTCTTATGTCTATATGCTTGGTCCTTGAATGTTGGATAGGATTTCTTAGAAATACAAATGGTACTAGTGTTGTCACAAAGAATTAGAATTGTGCCTACTAGTAATACTAAATCCAGAACTTGCTGTTTCAACCAAAAGACTTGGGCCACATAACTTTTTAAAGCAATGTACTCAGCTTTTGCTGTGGAAAGTGCAATAGAGTTTTGCTTTCTACTAGACTAGGAGACTAAAGACTGTCTTATGAATTAGCAAGTCCTTAAAGTGCTTTTTCTAACCACCTTACATCCTGTGAAATTAGAATCAGAATATCTAATAATCTTAGAAGAGGTGCTGTGCCTAGGGTACTAGATTCCTATGTTTTGGGTCCCTAAAAGGTATCTAAGAATTCTCTTAACTACAGTTAGGTGGGATTCCTTAGGATCAGCTTGAAATCTAGCACAAAGACAAATGCTAAACATAATATCAGGTCTTCTAACAGTCAGGTAGAGTAAAGATCCAATCATCCCTCTGTACTTTTTTTATCAACCGATTTTCTATTAGGGTCCTTGTCCAACTGAACACGTAAGGTTATGGGAATATTAATTGGCTTAGCTTTATCAATTTCATGTTTCTTCAAGATATCATTTATATACTTTGATTGATTCAAAAAGGTTTCATCATCCAATTATCTTATGCTAAACTCTAAAATGTAGGACAACTTACTCATCTCAAACTCCTTACTCATTATTTTAGAAAAATCATCACACAGCCTTTAATCAGAAGATCCAAAAAATATTTCATTGACATAGATCTGAATAATGAGTAAATCATCTCCTACTTTTCTCAGGAAAAGGGCGGTGCCTATTCTCCCCTTAATAAACTCCCTTTCTAGTAAACATGTGCTAAGCCTCTCATACCAAGCTCTGGGTGCCTGCTTTAAGCACTCTAATGGCTTCCAATCTAGCTACAGGGGCAAAGGTTTCCTCAAAATCTATCCCTTATATTTTGTTGTACCCATTACCTACTTATCTTGCCTTATTCCTAACCACCATACCAAAATCATTCATCTTATTCTTAAATACCCGTTTGGTTTCAACTACACTTTATCCCTTTGGTTTCTACAAGCTCCCAAACATCATTCCTAGCAAATTAGTTCAACTCCTCTTGCATGGATAAGATCTAAAACTAATCAGAAAGGGCTTAATTAATGTTGTTGGGTTCAGTCATTGAGATAAAGATAGAGTGGTTCACTTCCTTCTTGCCTAGTCCTAACACCTTCAGAAGGGTCTCCTAAGATCAGTTCTTTGGGGTGACTCAAATAGTATCTCCAATCTCTAGGCAAATTGTGTTTAGGTTTAACCCTTTCCTCCAGATCATCATTTTCTACTTCTTGGGTAATCTTTCCTACTCCTTCAGTGTTTTGGGGGTCTACCCTCTTCCCCAAATTTTTTACTCCAATGGTAATCTCTCCAACATCATCATCATCCACAACTCTAGGCTTTCTAGGATCATATTCATCAAACACTACATGAGTAGTCTCCTCCACCACAAATTTCCTCTTATTAAACACCTTAAAAGACTTCCTAACACTAGAATATCTTAAGAACACTCCATCAGATTTTGGGTCAAATTTTCATAAGTGAGACTTCCCATTATTATGTATGAAAACCTTACAACCAAAGACATGGAGGTGAGAAAGATTGGGTGTCCTACCCTTAAGAATCTCATAGGGTGTCTTATCAAGTTTGGCTCTAACATTCACCCTATTCAACATATAGCAAGATGTGTTAGCCACTTCAGCCCAAAAGTATTTTGGAAGTGTATACTCAGCAAGCATGGCTCTAGTGGCTTCCACTAAGGCCCGATTCTTCCTTTCTGCTACCCCGTTATGCTGAGGGGTCCTAGGAGCTGAGAAGTTGTGGTTAATCCCCTTATCCTCATAAAAGTATCCAAATCTCTCATTTTCAAACTCTCCCCCATGGTCACTATGGATGGTCAAAATTTCATAACATAGCTTTTTCTAAATCCAAGTAAAGAAGGATCTAAACTCATCAAAAGACTCATTCTTGTGTGATGGAAATCTAATCCAAGTGAACATTGAGTAGTCATTGACAATCACAAAATCATAAACTTTTCCTCCTAAGCTAGCAATGCTAATGGGTCCAAGCAAATCCATGTGAAGGACTTCTATATGTCTAGAAGTGCTAATGTCCTTAATGGAGTGAAAAGTGGAGTAGACTTGATTTCCTAATTGGCAGGCATCACAAAGGTGGTCTTCTAAAAACTTAAGCTTGGGGACACCTCTAACTAGATTTTTCTGGGTCACTTTCCTAAGGGTTTGTACCGGCATGACATAATCTCCTATTGCATAATCATGAATCATCAACATCAGTTTTTAAGTAAAATATAGCTGCACATTAAATATTATTTAAATCATGCATGTAAACATTGTTGATCTACTTTCTCTGTAAAATAGTGTTATTATTTAAGCTGATAATGCATGAATTTGCCAAAAATTTTATGATAAAGCCCTTATCACAAAGCGGACTGATGCTGAGCAAGTTGTGTTTCAATCCATCTACAAGTAAAATATCTTCAATCAAAAGGTTCTTGGAATTTCTAATTATACCTGAGCCTACCACCTTCCTGGTGGTGTTGTCTCCAAGAGTAACCTTGCCTCCTATCCTAGTTTCCAGAAAAATTAATTGATTGACATCGCCAATCATATGTTGAGAGCATCCACTGTCCAGGTACCACATGCTCTCATGAGGATTTTTGTGAGAGCTTGCCTACAAAATTATCAAATTTCAGATTTAGGAACCCAAACATGTTGTGTTCCTTCTAATAGAAAGTAGAATGCAATGCATGCTGTGAATCATGTGACTTGGGTCTCCAGACCCAATGTGAACTATGGTGAATGGTGTGTGTGCTATGTGTCCTAGCATGCCACATGAAAAACATCTAACTCCAGGAAAAGGATGCACTAATATACTTATATGGTGATGCTTCTTTTTATGTGATGCATGTAATGATGGTTTTTTATTTTCAAAAGTTTTTATAATTTCTAACTTTTTAAACTCCTTTTCTAACTCAGCATGAGATGATTTTAAGGAATCATGTGCATCAGATAATTCAGCATGTTTTTTGTTTAATTCATCAAACTCATCAAGTAAAGACATGTGATTGCTATCAATGGTAGAATGATCTTTAAGAAGGATTTCATGCTCTTTTGGTAAATTTAAAAATTCTAATTTCAAGTTGGCATGTGTTTTCTTAAGTTTCCTATATGATGGATGAATTTGTTCTAAAACTTCAAGTAGTTAATCATAAGTTAGTTCACATACCTCTTCTTGGTCCCATGATCCAAGATGATCATCTTCCATTAAGCACAAGTTTATTGTCTCCTCTTTAGATTCAGTCTCAGAGGAGTCTGATGCAGAATCTGCTCAGAACACCTTTTGGAATCTCTTCTTATCCTTCTTGAACTTGGGTTTCTCCTCACCCTTTTTCTTGCTTGGGTGAGACTCAAGTGTAGGGCAATTAGCTTTAACATGTCCTGACTTTCGGCATTCAAAACAAATCATATCATTAGAACTCTTAAAATTTTTGTTTCCCTTATCTTTATTCTATTTTTTATGGTTCTTTTGCTTCTTCCTTAGAAAGCTTTTAAATTGCCTTGTGATTAAGGAAACTTCATCGCTTTCAGACTTGAAAGATTCAGTATCCGTGTTATTGGCCTTCAGTGCCATAGTTCTCTCTTTTTTTTCTCACATGTATTAAGATTTTTTTGATTCACCTCTTTCTCATAAGAAATAAGTGAGACAAGTAAGTTATCAATCGAATAAGTATTTAAATCTCTAGATTCAGTAATTGCAGTAATTTTAGCATCAAAAGAGGAAGGCAAGCATCTCAAAATTTTATTCACCTTTTCATAGTTAGTGAGTTCTCTTCCTAATACATGCAAAGAAGTTACAATTTGAGTAAACCTTATATACACTTCAGAAATTGATTCAGATGGTTTCATATGAAAAAGTTCGTAATCATGCAATAAAATATTTAATCGAGGTTGCTTAACTTCTTTAGTTCCTTCATAAGTAATACACAATTTATCCCAAATCTCTTTACCAGTAGTGTAAGTTGAAACACGCATGTAATCTTCAGATTTTAAAGCATAGAAAAAATAATTCAAATATTTTTCATTAAGTTGTGCTAAATCCCTATCATCGAGATTCCATTCAGTAAAAGGAAGTGGAACAGTAACTCCATTAAGTTTACCAGTCGGAGGTGTATAACCATCCTTAACAAGCATCCACATGCGATAGTCAATTGATTATAAAAAAGTAGACATGCATGTTTTCCAAAAATTAAAAGGAATATTGTCAAACAAAGGTGGTCGGGTAATGGAATGCCCTTTTGCAGTATTACGATTACCTGAGTTAACCATGTATCAAAATTCAAAAAGTTTTCAAACTTTTTTTTTTTATGAATTCCACTTTGATACCACTTGAAAGTTTATTTGGGATGTTAAACCCTTATGAACTATCCCAAGGCTAACCAAAAGGGGGGGGTATTTTAAAAATTTTTTTGATCTAAACACAATCACAAAACTCAAACCAAAATTACCACAATAAAAATCAAAGTGGGAAAGAATAAATATGGAAAGTAATAGTAAAAAGACATAGAAATTTATACTGGTTAGGCCAACTCGACCTACATCCACTCCCGGAGCCACCCTCCTGGTATTGCACTAAACACCGCAACTCTCCTTTTGCTCCCACAGGAAGGCGGAGAAGCCCTCACAAAAACCCCTTTCCACCAACCCCGGCGAGGTAAAGAACCCAACTCTGTTTGCTTCCTCCTGAAAAATATAGAGAACCTTGATTGATTGCAGAAGAAGACCTCTCTCAACCCTCCAAGTATAAAAGACTATGGTGTAAGAAGAAGAAGTGGAATAATACTTGTAGCAACCCTTGTGAAACTCCCTCACAAGCTCCCCCTCACAAAATCCTTTCTCTCTCTCTCCCTCTCTTTCCCTCTCCTCTAGGCTTTCTCAGGTCAAGACAGTTGCAAAATATCTGCTTTAAGGTTGAACAAGAGATCTTAAATAGAAGAGCTCTAGAATAACTCTTATTTTATACTAGTCGACTTTATCGTCCAGGTCGATAGGGGTATCGGCCTGGCCGATCAGCATAAATTTTATTCAATCAGCCCTGTCGGTTTAGGATGATTAGATAATTTCCGGTCATATCATCCAGGCCGATAGTATATCATCCTAGATGATTAGTTCAAATATATCATCCTGGATGATTAGTTAAAATCTAAGGAAAATAATCCTTAACATCGCCCTGAATAGAAGCTGGCCGATGTTAATCGTCTACGCCATCATCCCGGCTAATCCTGATATCATCCTGGCCGATGTGATCATGCAATTAATCTTAATTGCTTTCCTTAATCACCTGATTAATTTAGGCATAATTGTGCTGCATCGTCTAGGTCAATATCCTGGATGATGTCCAAAAATAACTAATGCCTAAATAGATCTGGCTATTGTATCTTTCTAATATGAGCCTATCGGCCTGGCCTGGCCGATGTACTTAATGACAGCTACCTTAACCATGATGCCCTAATTAGGGTTTTTATTTTTGAACTGATCATCTAGGCTGATATAAATATCATCCTGGATGATGTTACCAAAAATAGTAAACTCTAAGAAATAGTTAGAAATTCTCTCATGATGTGTGTACAAGGTTACTTAGCATTAGGAGCCACATCTTTTACAATAGACTCAAGAAAAGGGAAAAGTGTACAAAGTGACTCAGACCTAGTCTACCCAATCTTGAGCCGATTTTAATTACCGTCTGATCTTATGGACCTGAAATGTTAGTAGGCAAGGTAGTCGTAGATAAACAAGAGTGTTTGCTATCATAAAAATCATAATTCATTAAAACAAATTCGTAATAGTTTCTCCATACTTCCTTGAAGGCTTTTGAGAGAAAATTTTTAAAGAAGATTACGATACTCTACCATCACTAGGAGGGTGAAAAAGGATATTAGTACTCTATCGTCACCAGGAGGGTAAAAAATGATGTTAGTACTCTACTGTGACCAGGATCGTGAAAAAAGAATGTTGGCACTCTACCATCAGCAGGAGGGTGAGAAAGGATGTTAGTACTCTATTGTACTTGGTTGGTGGAAGAGAGGTTTTATAAGGACTTCTCCACCTTGCTATTGGGGAGAAAGAAGGGGAAAAGGAGAGGCACTTTGATTTAATACATGAAGAAGTCTTCAGCGAGTGGATGTAGGTCTAGTTGAATCGAACCACTATATATTTTGGTGTTCTTCTATTCTTTAATTTTTTACTGTATTTTTATTTTCTGCACTTTAGTTACTATGATTGAAAGATATTTTGTGAAAATCTATCATTGTGTTATATATCTTAAAATAGTTTTTTTAAAATCCAAGAGAATAAGAGTGCCTTTTTAATAGGATAATATAAGTGGATGTTTATGTTAAATAACTGACAGGTTTTTAAAATTCAAAATTCCCTAATCACATGTTTTAATTGAAAAAGTCATTGTATGGACTAAAACAGACACCTAGGGTTTGGTATGAGAGGCTAAGCATTTTCCTACTAGAAAGATCATTTATTAAAGGAAGTGTGGATACCACTCCCTTTTTAAAAAGGGAACGAGATGGTAAACTCATTATTTAAATATATATATATTGATGATATCTTTTTTGGATCCACTAATAAAAATCTTTATGATAATTTTTAAAAAATAATGAGTAGTAAATTTGAAATGAGTTTGATGGGAGACTTAAGCTATTTTCATAGTTTTAGCATAAAGAAGAATGAGGATGAAATATTTCTTAGTCAGTCAAAGTATATTAAGGACATTCTCAAGAAATACGAAATGGATAATGCTAAACTAGTGAGTACACTAAGGAGTTCCTCAGTGTAGTTAGATAAGGACTTTAAGGGAAAATATATTGATCAAAAGAAGTTTAAAAAAATAATTAGATCATTACTTTACTTAATTGCTAGCATACCAAATATCATATTTAGTGTTTGATTGTGTGTTAATTTTCAAGCTGAACAAAAGGAATCACATTTGACTGCTGTTAAAGGAATTCTATGATATCTTTTGGGAACTCAAAACTTAGGGGTATAGTATCGTAAGCACAGTTCTTCTTTAAAATCACTAAATGTTTTGATCCAAATTTTATAGGATATAGGTTTAATTAGAAAAGTACCTCTAGAACTTATCAATTCATAAGAAACTCTTTAGTTTCTTGGTCTAGCAAAAAAATAGAATTCAATAACCTTTTCTACTGCTAAACAAGAATACATTTTTTTGGCACAGGTTTTTTAGTTAAAATAATAACATATTGATTTAAGATTTTCAATTTACACTATTCCAATTTTCTATGATAATATAAGTGCCATATGTATTTAAAAGAATCCTATTCAACATTCTTAAACCAAGCATAGAGATATAAGGGATCAGTTCATTAGAGATCATGTGGCTAAAGGAGAAATTGAATTATATCATGTTGCTACTAAGAATCAACTTGCAGATATTTTCATAAAACCACTAGCTTTTGAAACATTTAGCACCATAAGAATTCTATTAGGTGTGATTGATATTAATGCTTAAAATTATAATTCTATAAATTGGATTTATAATGTATTTTATGTATGTTGATGTGTTTGTTTTATTTATTTATTTTTTTGTTAGTGGTTGTTTATTTCACTAATTTGTGTTTGTTTTTTCTTTCGTTAGTATTATTTTTATTTTTGTTTTCATTATTACATGTCATGGATCTTGGGTAATTTGTTTTTTAATAGAGTTTTTATTTATTGTATCTTGAGTATTATTTTCATTTGGACTATACGAACCATTTTTATATTATACAAATTTAATAGACTGTATATGATATTTTTTCTAAGTTGAATAGATAAAAATGAGAATTTTTAATCCTATCCTACTGTACGATACATCTTCATACTATACGATATATTATTTTTTTTCTATACGATTGGGGACGGTTTTCCAAATATTAATTATTTTTCACAGATCGTATATATGAAATCCCATTTTGTCTATATGATAATGTTATCAATTTTTCATATGGATGAACCTAACTGTCAAACATGATCTTTAATATTCTGATCATCCTGGATGAATAGGTGTTTGTCTGTACGATCATTCTGGTCAAAAAGGTGTACAAAATGACTCCTCGGGAATAGCAGTTTATGAAAGTCATTTCATTTTTAGCAATTTTCATTTGTATGTATGAAATTGTTTTCATCCCGTATAATTTTTAAATCGTACGTATGAATGACTTTTTGTATTGTATGATTGGCCATTTTCTTTAAATAGTAAGGTGTTTAATGATTTTTCTTCACAATCTTCTTCAATCTCAAACCATCTCATATCCTAACTCTAGAAATGGTTAGCAGCAGCAAGTGTCCAAGAACTTTCAAGGCCTCTTCCTCTCATTCAAATAGAATCGATTAGAACTTTATCTTGAAAGATAATGAGGAATACTTCAATCATTACTTTGAAGCTAAGATTACCCCATATCATCTCCTAATCTAAAGAGACATTAACTTTCCAGTTAAGCCTCTTTTTGCTTCAACACAATCTTCTTTTATCCTCACTCTGAATTATGCCTATCATCATGATAGATTCCATTTTTTCCTTACAAACATGAGAGTAAATGAAGATCGCACTAGGATGAATTCACATGTCTTTAAGTAGTGATTAGAAATAACCAAGGAAAATTTAGGTACCTTCCTACATCTTAGGACTAAAGGAGTTGGGGAACACATAATGACCTCTAGATCTGATTTTGACTGGTTTAAAATTAACCAAACTCTTAGAGGTGTTGCTAAATTCAGAAACCTATCTCATGTGTACAACCTGAACCATAATTCTAGGATCATCCATCATGTATTGAGAACTTCTATTATACCTAAAGCTGGTGATTGTATCAACCTACTTCCTTTATTGTTTACAGTCACATTCCTTATCATGACCAACACTCCTATAAATGATGCACAATAGATTATGGACTATATTTATAAGCTTTCCAATATTATACTTACTCATAATAGGAGAAAGAAAACTGTGGATTTAGGATATTTGGTAGCCTATATTCTAGAAAAGAAGTACAACCTAATTCATCCTGATTCTTCTACTCAGCTTCCTATCAACTTTACTGATGTTTCCTTTTGTGCACTTTTTTTTTTTTTTAACAATGCCTAATTTTTTGATTACTCATTCCATGATTCCAAAGAAAGTGCTGCTCACCATGGAAAAAATCTGTAGAAATTTTATTTGGAATAATCAAAATGGTAGTTATGGCATTTACTACATTGCTTGGGAAAATTTATGTAAACCAAGAAGTATGGGAGGCTTAGGTTTACATTCTCCTATTATGAAAATGGGCCCTTTAAGAGCTAATCTTGCTTGGAATTTCCTTATTAATCCAAATACTCTTTTTCCATAGAGTGATGAGTTCTAAATATGGCAATGGTATCTTGAAGGATACTAATAATAAGAACTACTCTAAAGCTTGGAAAATCCTCCTTGATGGTGGTAAGTTTCTCAAGAACATTTCTAGATGGAGCATTGGAAATGGCAAATATATCAATGTGTTGAATGACATTTGGATTTATGACAAATGTATCAACCAATGGCCGACTTTTATTGACTGTACAACATTGGAAGGAAAATGTGTTCATCATCTTATGAAGAATGGCCAATAGGATTATTCTCTTATAGAGAAGTGGTTCCATCCTGAACTCTTGAATGCTATCAGCAAAATACATGTGCATCCCGACTGTGCTGACAAGGTGGAGCTGCAAAAAATCTGTCACGGTAAAACAATCTCGGGTTTGGCTTTTGAACAAGTATTAAATAGAAGATTTAATTTCATGGAAGAAGGTTAGTACAAGTGGCTCAACAAACTCAAACTTAGCAAAAAGGTGGAAACATTTTGGTGGAGACTTGGCAATGCTTCTATTCCAACCAATTTATATCTTAAGAACCGAAAGCTTTTTGATGAGGATACTTGTGCGAGAGGATGTGATATGGTGGAAGATTATGAGCATATTTGTGTCAATTGCAAACACTTGGTGGACATCATCAATCAACTCAATGCTTGGGGTATTCCTATTCCTACTTTTAACTCCTTGGATCATTGTTTAACTGAACTTAAACAAATTTATGGTAAAAATCTGGGAGTGGTACAGATTTATTATACCATTGTTTACTTCTCTTGGAAGAATAGGAACGAGATAAAGCATGGAAAATCTGCTCTTCCTTATTATGTTGTAGCTGCTAATGCTTTATTTGTAGCCATCACTAAAGCTACGTCTTATCTTTCTTACTGGAGCACTAATCTCCTTAGGGAGTCTTCTATTTCTTGGTGCCCCCCACCGAAAGATTGGATGAAAATCAATGTTGATGCTTCATTAACTCCTTCGGGACTAGCTGGTATTGGTGGAATCTTCCGAGATTGCTTTGGGAGATTCATTCTTGCATTTGGGAGAACATTGATACATTGGGATATTGCTCATTTGGAGTTGGATGCTATACTCTCGGTCAAAGATTATGTCAAAAGCTGGATGAAAGATTACAAAGGAGTCATTATTGAAAGTGACAATTTGAATGTTATCAAATACATTCAAAATTCTTTGAAGCAAGACAAAGGTGCTATGACCCTCAAGCTAGTAAGTGATTCTTTATTTGTAAGTGATTTCAATAAAGTAGTTTTTTGTACATGCTCATAGAGAATGTAATAAGGTAGCCAACTTATGTGCTACTATGGCTCTAGATGATAGCTTTTACTTTGATAGTTTTTCTTTTAATGATATCCCTCCCTTGATGGTTAATTTAATCAAGGTAGAATATCATCCCCCTGCTGATTGTAATTAGTCTTTTTTTCCTATTAATGCAATTGCATTTTCCTCAAAAAAAAAACTAAGACCAAGGAATTGAAGGAGAAGAATCTGATGAAGAAGCAGTACCTACTCCAGCACCTACACTTGCTCCTGGACTCAATCAACATTTCTATCAAGAAATGGTTCAACATTTTGATAGACTAGAATCTCATTTTGATCGACGTTTTGATCAAATTGAGACTCACATAAATCAGTAGGATGCAAGGTATAATGAATATATAGTATGGTTTAGAGGATAGTTTGACTCTATCAACACGCAAGTAATCATGAAAAATAACTACTTTACGAAATTCACCCCTCAAGCGCTTCCAAACCAGGGTCCCTAAGAATTTTAGTTGAGATTTTTCAATTGTACTTGTTGTTGTGTTATTTCTTTTGATCTCATGTGTTGGCTTTGCTATGTTGTGGTTCTTCCTTTCTGGTATAATGTATTGGTTGTATGTGTTACAAGTGTTTACTGAAATTCAGTTTTGTCTTATGCTGAAATCATTCTCCTTGAATTATTTTAAGTTTTTATAGACTAATTATATGTAGTTGATTTATAGAATGAAATTTTAAAATACTTTGTTCTATTAAATAATTTCCATGCAAAATTTAATTTCTCAAAATTTTAAATTAAATTGTGGTTGGGTGTAGATTAGAAGATCATCTTCATGTTCTTATAGACAAATATTATTTAGCTATAATTATTGCAAAATAAATGTTTTATTTTTTATTTTATTTTTTTCAAGGTGTTTATTTTTGTGAATTAATGAAATTTGTTTTAAGATTTATTAATATTAAAAAGATCAAAAATATAAAAAGATGCACAAAGCGTGCAAAAATTGAAAAGATGCACAAAATGTGCCATAAGTTTAAAAAGATGCATAATGTTCACCAAAGTGAAAAGAGACACAAAATTAGCCCAAACTAACTAGATGCACAAAGTGTGCCAATAATTGAAAAGATGTGCAATGTCGCCAATTGAAAGTTTCATACCTTTCTTTCCATTATCTTTCTATCTCTTATACAAATCCATATAATCAACAATAATATCCACTATTGAATTAAAAATTAATTATTTTTTATTTCAACTTTTTTGCAATAATCATTTTTCTTTAATATGTCTAGAACGATCAGTAAAACTGGTTTACTTTTCTTATCTTAATTATTCTTTGAATTAAAATATGAGACTTTCTTTTTCGTATTAGGATGTTAATATTATCTTTGCAAATAGTTTAAAATCTTCTTCATCATCATTTATTTTATTTATTAATAGAAACTTATCTTTTCAAGAGGTACTTCCCTTTTTGTCGTTGTTAAAAGGGAGAGTCATTAGTTATTGTTTGATGTGTGTGTGATTATTTTTCTGTGTGATTTTTTGTTTGATTTAATCATGTGTGTTTTATTGTATATATATTTTTTTCTTTTTAAATCATATTATTGTATTTTGTGTGCATTTTTAGAATTTGTTTAAGGTTTTGTTTTTAAGTTTGTTGTTTTGATTTTCATTGAAATCCCTTATTTTTAAATTGAGCATTCATTGAGGGTGAGCTAAGGAGAAAAATGACCTTAAGTGTCAACTCAAATAATAAAAAAAATTTATCATAAAAATGGGGGAGATTGTTGCAACTTAGATTTCAAGATTAAGTTTTATATCATGTGAGTTTTTGATAATACAAAAATATTATTGTTATGATTATTATTTCTCCTAAAAAAATACATTAGATATATTTTCTTTATGTTTTTTGTGTGTATTAATATTTTAGGGAAATCATACTCCAGATTACCAAATACTTCAAGACAGATTAGATTAGGGTTTTATGCAATGCAGTCTTTAATTTTTTTTTTTATTTTTTTTAAGTCTGAGAGAGTGTGATTGTAATTGGGTAATCGTGCAGACACACTGGGGGAGTGAGTCAAAACTTTAAATTTTAAAATTAATCATAATGTATGATTTTTAAATCACATTGGATGGTTTGTTATGGTAGTTCCTCCAAAACAAACTTAATCAAATCATGCTCGAGAATTTTTCTTTATAATGTTCATATTATATAATAATATTTCATATAGATGACTCAGAGATTACAAAATGAGGGCGTACCAATTCATCCCAAATGAATGAAATAGTTTTTAAACTCTTCATATTATATGAAGTGGAGTTCTTACAGACAACTCACAGAGTACAAAATGGGTACATACCAGTTTGTAAAAAATAATTTCATAAATTTTTTATCTGATCATACTATACTATGCTGGGTTCATACAGACAATTCACGAGTATGAAATGGGGGCATCCACACTCGTACCAAATGAACCATGATTTATTTAAATAGTTCATATTATATGATATATGTTTTGTAGAGACAATTCACAATGTAAGAATTGGGTTCGTATAGATCATACCAAATGAATTAGTTTAATTTTGAACTATTTATACTCTACAATGTCAGTTCATACAGATGACTAATAGAGTATGAAATCAGGTTCAAACAAGAGTGTACATGGATTTTTGAACTATTCGTACAGATGAAGTGCGATCATATTATACGATCTGAGTACGTTCAAGTTTTAATTTTTATTTTTCTGGATGGGTTTCCTTATATTTCATATATAAGTGTCCAAAAAAATTGACACTCCAATTATCTTTCTACAAATTTCTTTCAAGAGTGGAAAAGGAGAGTGTTTGGGTGATATTTTAGGAGTGAAGATTGAGAGATCTTTGAGAGGAATTTGTGAAGGGATTCACAAGGTTTCCCAAAGGTAAGGATCTCTTATTTGTTCTTCGAGTTTCTCCCTAGTTCCTTGAAGGATTTTAAGAGAAGATTTTTAAAGAAGATCATAATACTTTTCCATCACCAAGAGGGTAAAAAAAGAATATTGGTACTCTACTATTAATAAGAGGGTGAGAAGGGATGTCGGTACTCTGCTGCACAGGATTGGTAGAAGAGAGGTTTTGTATGGGCTTCTCCGCCTTGCTGTGGGGGAAAAAGGAGAGTCACTTTGATTTAATGTAATACATGAAGAAGGAGTCCTCAGGGAGTGGACGTAGGTCTACTTGGACTGAACCATTATAAAATTTGGTGTTCTTCTGTTCTTTTACTTTTAAATGCATTTTTATTTTCTGTAATTTTAGTTACTATGGTTGAAAGTTATTTTGTGAAAATCTATCATTATGTTATATATCTTAAAATAAATTTTTAAAATCTAAGAGAATTTTTTAAATTACCAATTCACCCCCCTCTTGGTTAGCCTTGGGATAGTTTTGTTAGGTCTAACAACCTACTCAAACTTTCATGTGATACCTTCACACACAAGCTCCCTCTTCTTACCAAAGCTCTCCTAGAACTTCTTTTCAAAGCTCCCTCTCAAGGACACTTAGTAGCCAAAGACATTGAAACAAGTCAAAAAGAAAGATTAAATATAAGGCCTCATAAAAAGCACTAAATTCCATTCTGCCGGCTCTGATAGTACAGTATGATCTTGGATCATCTAGTATAATTAGTATAAAGTACTCATGTTGGTACTGTACAAAGAGTTAGTTATTATAAAATCAGTTTAAATAATTAAGCTAATCATCCTAGCAATTCAAAGCATCATCTAGTACAATTAGTTCAAACAACTTAGATTATCGTCCAGTATGATTGGCGATAATTTAATTATTATCCCATACAAAAATTGGGTCATACAATACGATTTGTCAAATCGCCCTATATAATTTGATTGGATCAATTAATCCAATTTAGTTCCCTAATTGTAGGATTAATTTAGGCAAGATTTAATTACATTGTATAATACAATATCTATCATTCAGCACGATGAGTATAAATTTTGAAATTCAAAATATTTCCTAAATTATGATTGGCAGCCTAGATTCTTATTTCAACTGATTATCTTGTATGATATTGATCGTTTAGTATGATTATTTCATCTTGCATTAATTATCTCAATTAGAAATTTTAATCATTTTTTGATTAGTTGGTTATAAAATATGATATGAATTATATAATACGATTAGTTCAGAAAATACAACTTCTGATATTTTCACTAATTCACTCCCTTGAATGTGTGTGTGCATGGTTTCTAAGCTTAGTATCCACCATATACATGATTTGATTCAAGAAAGATAAAAATATATACGAATTGAAAATAGACTCCTCATGACATACTTAACCGTAGTTTACTCAATCTTAATCTGATCAAACTTGCTAGTGTTCATTGGACCTGAAATGTTATTGCATAGAAAAAATAGAGATGCAATAATAGAAATTAATAAGAGATAACACAATAAGAAATCCAATAATATTTATTGTCATCAAAATCATAGGACTTCAGTGTAAATTTTCAAAATTTATCTCAAATGTTCTTGCTAGTGGTACATGTAAACTCTCATATAATCTTAAGACTTAAGAGTATAGAGAAAGTAGTTGAAACATTTTTTAATTAATTAAGTTAAGTCCCTATCCTCATTGCTAAATTTATTAAACAGCACTTCAATTTTGATGCCATTAAAAAAATGAAAGGGTGTAGAATAACCTTCTTGTACCAAAAGCCACATGTGAAAATCAATAGATAACAAGAAAGTAGACATGTATATTTTTCAAATATAAAATGGTATGTTGTCAAATAAAGGTAGATGAGTTATAAAATAACCCTTTGTGGTGTTTTTATTATTGAAATGTGCCATGGATCATTTTTCTGAAGGTTTTCTAAAGTGATATTTGTCAGATCCGCACAGATACCAATTAAAATTTGATGTAAGATGTTAAGCCTTGATGAATTATCCCTAGGCACACTAAGAGAGGGGGGGGGGGGGTTAATTAGTTGTTTTAAAAAATAATTTTAGCAGAAAATAATTTTTTTAAAATTTTGAATATCTCAAAATAAATAATGTTATCACCCAATGCAAAAGTAAAATATCAAAGAAAAACTTATAAATATGGGGATAATGAGTTACTTAAATAAATATATCATCTAACATATAATTTTCCAACTAGAAATTTTCAAGAAAAATAAAGGCCAGAAAGGTAAAATGTAGAAAATAAAACTTAGAATGAATACACGAGAATTTTATAGTGGTTCGATCAAATAATGACCACTATCTACTCGACGATAGTCCCCCTCTCAATGTATTCCACTAAAACTTTAGTGTCTCTCCTTTATCCCTCACAGCTAGGCGGAAAAGCCCTTACAATCTTTTTACCAACCTGGTGCGGCAGATAACCTTGTCCTCTTTTTCACCCTCATGGTAAAGGAAAATAACCTAGCAATCCTTTTTTCACCCTCCTGGTGAAGGTAGATAATCTTGACAACCTTTGATTTGAAGTTCTTCTTCCCAGAGCAACCCAAGAACCCAAGCAAGACACTCAAAGAAAATAAGGTAGAAGGTTGCTCATAGTAATTTTGTAAAACCCCTTCATAATCCTCCCTCACACAAACTCTCCTTTCTCCTTCATAAAGCCCTCCAAGATCTCTTCTTAAAGCTCTCTCTCTAGAAAACCCAATAGGAAAAGAAGTAAAACAAGTCAATTAAGAGAGCTTAAATACAAGGATTCATAAAAATAATAATAATTCAATTTTATCAACACTGATCATATAATGCAATAAAAGATCATACATTATAATTAGTTCAAATATCCCTATTAGTATTATTCAAAGAATAAGGCATGGTACGATCAATTCAAGTATTTAAGTTGATCATCCAATATGATATAAGAAATCTGATATGATTAGTTCAAATGAATGGGATTATCATCCTGTATAATCCTATGAAGAAATATGGTCGTATAGTACGATTGGTCTAATCATATAGTAGATCTTATTGGAATAATTAATCCCAATTTAATCTCCTATTTATAAGATTAGATTAAGTTAGATTTGATTATATCATACAATACAATAATTATTGTATGGTACAATTAGTACAAATTTTAAATTTTAAAATATTTGTGGCTTAGAACATAATTTATACTGATCATCTTATATGATATGGATCATATTATATGATGAGTGAAAGAACTTTAATTATGCCAATTTTTTGATTAACTAATCATACAGTACAATATGGATCGTATAGTACGATTAGTTTCTAAAAATTACACTTCAAAATTTCTCACTTCCTAACTCCCCTATGTGTGTTTGCACGGTCGCAAAGTTTAACATCTACCAAATATAAGAATTTTACTCCGAAATGTATAATTAAATAAAAGTAAAAAATATGAATTGTTAAAGAAACTTAAACCAATTCTACCTAGTCTTGAGTTGATCACTTTGTGCGGTGTACGATGGATCTAAAAGGTTAGTGAAAGAACAAGTATCAAATAATAAGAATAACATGAGATGGCATCATAGAAAAGTCAATAATATTTGTTATCGGCATCGTAGACAACTCAATAATATTTGTTATCATTAAAATCACAAGACCTATGACCAAATTTGTAATGCATGGCACTTGCGAGAGATAAAATAGAATTCATACCATTATTAGAATAACACTTTACCTTTCATGTATGATGGGGCCACATCTAAATTACCTTAATCATTTTTAATATTATGAGGATTTTCCCAAGCAATTTATTGAAAAGAGGTCATTAACACTGGTTCATTTTGTATCCTCTGATAAATCATCTAAATGGTCACCATTAGAAAAAACGAAATTATTGTGAAAAGCTCCCACAAGAGGTTTAATAGTAGAGGAGGGGAAATTAGGTACATCTTTGATTGAAATGATATTATTTTGAATGTCATTGCATTCAAATGTAGGTAAAGCCTCCTCAGTCAACTCAGCTACCAAAACCAAGCTCATTAGTTTCCTTATAGGACACTTTTTTTGTTGAAGGTAAAATGGAGAATAAAGCACTCAAAAATAGAAGGACCTTGGGTTTTACGATGATTACAAAGGCATTTTTTTCAATTTCAAACTTCTAAAGATACCCCAAATTTTTAGGGCCAACCCAAATTTCCTTTGGGTATTTTTTCATTATATCAAACTCCATCAAGACACGATTAATAGAAGGTTGTGATCAAGAGGATGTAGCTTGATTTGTTTGAAGTGGTCTATTAAAAATACATGCTGAGGCATGAAGGATCTAAGGATTGAACATATGAAGCATTATATTCAGAAAAAGAAATCCACACCTGAACAATGCGATATTCTTCTTTAATATTAAAGAAAGGCATCCATTTTTAAACTCTCATTTGATAAGAATTTATATAGTACGTTCTCTAAGAAAATTTTATACTATTATCTAAGTCATTAGATAATTGAATTACAAGATGAGGCACATCAGAAAGGCCAATGGAAAATGAACCGGAGAGCTTTAAGTTCATAAAGAAAGCATGAATTGCATCTAGATCTAGCCTATGCAAATAAAACTTTCTAACTAAAGTGAACACAAATAGAATATATGGTTTATCAATCACATCTTCCTTAAACATCACAACCATAACAACTTTAAAAAAATTATGAAAGTCATAAATTGGAAGCACGATAGAGGGTTTAGAACCAAAAACCACATGCCAAATGGAATGTGAGTTATTGTTTCAAGAAATACTAGTGAAATCAGACTGGTTACTGTTATTCAAAAGTTTACTTGATCCCTAAGGGTTAGAAGGAGGAAATGCCACCATTAGACCAAGAAAATAAAAATAAAAGAAAATAGCATAAAAGTACTAAAAAAATGATAAAAATGAAGAACCAATAGGAAGCCTAAAATCTCCAGAGCTCTAGAGTGCAATAAGTTTTTTTTAGTTAAAACCTATAGAGGGGTCTACACATTAATAAAAGTTAAAATTACAAGTCCTTATAAGGGATCAGATGCTCACTACTGATCAACAGAGCTACATCAAAAAGTAAGAAAAAAATATTATAAGAGCTAACAATCCCATCTAAGTACAAACAATAAATAAAACCTTGGAAAAAAATTAGTGTGACTAGGAGGCAACACCAAAAATAAGAGATGCACCATATAGGTTGCTGCACAATCACCCTGCAAAAAATTGGAACATGCCACAGTCAACTTCATAACCAAGATCTAACAAAATAAAACCTGCAAATCTAGTTGAGAAAGATCCAACATAGTATAATAATAGAGAACCTTAATTAACATATAAAAATAAACCCAATAGCAGTTAAAATATTTCACATCCATTAAAAAATCAATAAATTTATAGGGGAGTCAAACGTGATGGAGCAACAATAAAAGATAAGGAGAAAATATGTAGGCTCTAAATCTCAAACTAGTAGGCTGCATAACATGAGAAGGAAAGCTAATTCTTGCAAACAAAATAGAACTAACAATATCAAAAAGATAAATCATTAATGGGGTCTTATGAGCATACAGAGAGAATGGACAAGATGGAATAGCAATAATAAAGGAAAAATTAAAATTGCAGACCCTCAAATCAAAACTAACAGTAGGAAAAAGATACAAAGAAAATGAAATAGCTACCTCCAAACCACCAATAGCAATAGTCCCTAGTCGAGAAATAAAAATCCCTTCCATAGAAGAGAACATCACCAATACAATAATAGACAAATCCACATAAAAGCACAGTAATCAAAGGAAATAGAATATCCCAAGAGGGAAGGAAAGCAGAATTCAAACAAAACGGACCACATAAGATGAAAAAATAAAGACCAAAATCAATTAAAGTTAGAAGTAGCAGATATAATGCCGTAAACATCATGAGAATAAATGGCATGCATAGATAAAGGAAATCCATAGAGAAAAGTGCAAAGAAAATAAACCAAAGGAAAACATAGAAGTATAGACCAAAATCATAAACAAGAATAGGAAAAAAAAAACAAGGCTAAAAAATAGCATCCCAAAAATAGTAATAGATCAATGTCTAATATAGGGAAGCCCAGATTTATCTAGCCTAATTAAACCAACAAGGTGCTTAGAGAGATTAAAACCCAAAAATTCCATGGAAGCATCAATGTTACAACCTATATTTGCTAACAAATTAGCACAACTATTGGCTTCCCGTAAAACATGATAAAGATTGTAATGAAATTTTTTTAATAATCTTCTAATTTCCCTAATTAAATAGAAAATATTAGTATTATTGGGCTCAAAACAATAACCATATAGAATTTGAACCATAACTAATGCCTCCACCTTAATCCAAGTATGAGTAATATTCAAACCTAAACAAATTTTAAGACTGTAAGAATGAGCTTTAAATTCAACATAAAAGACATAACACTTAGGAAGAGGACCAACATATGTAATAATAACATCCCCTAAATGGTTCCTAATAATACCACCATAACTTCAAGAATCCAGCTTAATAGAGGCGTTATAATTGATTTTCATATAGGGATTCTTAGGTTTAATCTAAGATAAAAATTTAGGGTTATGAGAACTAGTCCCCAAACCCAACATCAAACCAAAAGCTTGAGCCACACTAAAACAGCCTTTGAAGCTTCTAGAATTTAAAAAGGTTAACATTACAAAGGAAACAAACTTTGTCCTTGATCCTAAGAATCACCCTTTTATGATCCATTCTTTGATTTCAATGAATGGCCTCATTATGATCCAACCATAAAAACCAAAGAATAAGAGAGGAAATAACATTCATAATATACCCTTTGGAATTACAAAACCAGGAGTCCTACATATAGGAAATATTAGCATCCACCTAAAAAGATTAGTCTTCAAAACATCATCAAAATAAATCCATACATTAGTCAAAATGCCCATTCACAAAAATATGGTTCATAGTTTCCAAGTGAAAGAAAAATTACAATGGAAGGCTGAGCAAAACCATTAGTTTTAAGATTATCATCAGTAGAAATGCATCTATGAAAAACCCTCCAATTAAAATAGCAATAGTGAAAGGAATACTTTTATGTCAAATCTTATTAAGAAAAGGCTTTCTATTTCTAAATTGATTCCAAGTATCTTTAAGAGAAAATTTACCATTAATAAAAATATTTTATAGGATGTAATCATCTACCTTAATGTTCCATGAAATTTTACATCAACCAAGTGAGTGGGCAAAGTTTATATGAGTTTAGGGACATTCAACTGATTCTAAAAATTAAAATTATGCAGTTTAAAAGACAAAGTGGAATCAGTATGGAACCAATTATCAATAGAAATAGAACCCATATATTAATCTTGCCAAAAGAAAAGCTTAACATTCCCAATGCCCCATTGTAGAAAAGCCTTTTCCAAACCATAGAGCCCCCTTTCTTAAAAGAGCAAATGGTAGGATGCTTACCAACACAATACTTCTAATTCATTAATTTAGCCCAAAGACTAAGCTTATCCCTAAAAGCATACTAACTTTAATAGAGAAAGTATGAGGTAAATCCATCATGGATTTATAACCCAATCCTGTTGATTCCACATAGGTTGTTAGACCTTTGCAATTGTCCCAAGGCTAACGAAGAGGGGGGGGGGGTGAATTAGTAATTTAAAAATTTATTGGATTTTTTAATAAAAACCCAATTTTTGTATTTTTTGCAAAAGTAAAATTTTCAACCACAAATACTAAAGTTGCATAAAATAAATTGAAATAAGGATTTATAGTGGTTCGGTCAAACACGACCTATATCCACTCCCTGAAGACTCCTCCTTCAGATATTGCACTATTACCAAAGTAACTCTCCTTTTGCCCCCACAATAAGGCGAAGAAGCCTTTATAATTCCTCTCTTCCACCAATCCCCAGTGTGACAGAGTACCATCGTCTGTTCACACCCTCTAAGTGTTGCCAAAGAACCATTATCTATTCACACCCTTCAAGTGTAGGCAGAGAACGGAATCTTTTTCAAAATATTTTCTCTCAAGCAACTTGAAAGAAGAAAAGAAGAGTAGTAACCAAAAAAAAAAGAGATCCTTACCTTTGAGTAACCTTATGAACCCTTCACACTCCACTTATAGGAAATATAATTAAAACACTCTCCAAAATACACTCTTTCACTTTCTCTTGAAAAATCAAGAAGAATATTTTTATTTGCATCAATTTTAAAGGACCTTTTATATGAAAGACACAAAAAACCATCCAGAAAACAAAAATTTTCCATTTTGAGCGTGTACGATCGTATAATATGATCATATTTTTGTACGTACGAACCGTTCAAAAACTATTGCATACAAACCTTTGTGAATCAATACAAAATATTTTCATACATAATAATCATCCTGTACGAATCATATTCGTACTGTACGAATGGTTAGAAAAATTTTCAACTTCATCTGGATGAAGAGGTACCCCACATTTTCATACTCTGGATGTCGTAAATATGAATAGAAAATTGTACAGTATGATCCATTCAGAAAAATTTGGTATTCATCGGGACGAAAAAGGGACCTGTCCAATTTATACTTTGGATGTTATTTATATGAATTGGATATCATACAGTATGATCAGTTTAGAAAACTTTGGGATTCGTCGAGATGAAAAGGGACCCATCCAATTCATACTCTGGACGACGTCTATATGAACATGACATTGTATAGTACGATTAATTCAGAAAACTTTATGATTCATCGGGTGGAAAAGGGACCCATCCAATTCATACTCTAGACATCATCTATACGAAGTACCCTTTATATAGTACGATTAGTACTTAGAGAAATTTTCTCCTCTCGTTCGTTTAACTGCTCGTAGGAGAGTATAACTGAATAAATCATCCCGTATGAAGTAAATTCATGCAGTATGATTAGTTTAAAAAATTTTACAAATTTCAAACACTTCCCTAGTATGTATATACACAGTTACTTAATTAAAACCACACTCTCTCAGACTCAATAAAAAGAAAAATATAGACTCCATTTACAATGAACCCTAATCTATTCTTATTGTCTTCAATAATTCGGAGTATGATTTCCATGAAATATTAGTACACACAAATAACAGAAGCAATACATCCAAAATATGTTAGGAGAACCTGTAATTAAAACAATAATATTTGGAATCACAAAAAATATACATATTGCATGAATCTCAACAATTAAAGAACTAAGTTGCAACAATCTCAACAAATCCCCCATCTTCCACACCCAATAATAATTGTTCTAAGATTTCCAATGAAGTTTAGAATTATTAGGAGTAGAGCCCCCAAAAAACTTATTAAATAATCATTCAATAAGAATACAAATAGCCTTTGCCGGGTTTATGGTTTGGAGCATATAAATGGGGAAGGAACATAATTTTTTTTTTTTATAAGGACAAGTCTACCACCAAAAAATAAGAAAATAATCTCCCGAGATGAGAGTTTCTTATGGATAGAGAAGATAATATCATAAAAATAAAAGACCATCTCTTACCCATATAAATAGGAATATAAAGATATTTTATAGGAAGATTATTGTGCATAAAACCATATCTATTCTTGATGCACATAATATAACTAAGACTAATATTTTTATGACAAATGAAACAACATTTATTGAGATTCAGGAATAAACCACTATTTCTCTCAAACTTATGAAGTAGTTTCATAACTAAGTTAACCATCCTGATAGAACCATTGAAAAAAAATGATAAAATCATCAACAAAGCTTAAATGAGAAATAGGGAAGACCCCCTTTAGTGTGAAAACACATATAAGGGTTCTTCATAAAGTGACTATGAAGGCCTCTAGAAAGATACTCCATAACTATGATAAAAATAGTAGTGGAAAGAGGGTCCCCTTGTCTAAGGCCTTAAGAAGCTTTAAAAAACCATTACTTTTACCATTAATAATAATGGAAAAATAGAAGTTTTCAATGCAATTTTTAATAATTTTTTTTAAAAATGAGAATCAAAGCATAAGGCAAGTTTGATATTATAAAGAAAATCCCAAGCTATGTTTTGATAAGCTTTATAAATATCAAGTTAAAAAATAAATTCCCTTTCACCTAAGCATTAATATCATGGACCAATTCTTGAGCAAGATGAATGTTGGCAAAGGTAATTCTCCCCTTAAAAAAACTAGTTTAAGAAGTTAAAATAATCTTAGGAAGAAACAAAGCTAGTCTTCCTATTAAAATCATGGATATAAGCTTATTGAAAAAGTGCACAAGCTAATAGGTCTAAAATCCTCCCAAATGTTAATAGCATTTCTCTTAGGGATCAAAGTAATAGCAGTATAAGAGAATAACTTGGGGAGGGGAGTCTTAGCAAGAAAATCTAGAACAACATTTACAATGTCATTTTTAATGATATCCCAAGCTTTTCGAAAAAAACAAGTAGTGTAACCATCAGGCACAACCACAAAATCGAAATTCATAACAAATATAGTATCCTGAATCTCATTAATAGTAGGAGCTTGACAAAGAAAAGTATTATCCTCATCATAAATTAAATGAGTAATAAGGTGAATTCAATCAATAGGCTAAGGATGAAAATTCTTATTAAAAAGATTTTCAAATAAATCAATACCCGATGAGATAATATTGTCCTCATTATCATAAGTAACCCCATTTTGAAGAGAGATTTTTTGCATTAAGTTTTGGCATCTTTTTCTCTTAATAGAGGCATGAAAATAGTTGGTGTTCTTATCACCCTCACATAACTTTTTATCAGCAGCTTTTTACTTCCAAAAAATTTTCTCTTGAGCCTGAAGAAGGTTAAAGAGGTTTTTAGAATTTTTGAGCACATTCAAAATTAAGATCATTATGCTCATGTATATAATAATCATCCATCAGAACAACGTTTTCCTCAACAACAAGGATATTAGAGAAAATTTTCTTGAAAATAGTTTTATTCCACCAATTAATTTTGTATTTTAAAATTTTCATTTTAAGCCAAAGCTTTAACATACCCCCACAAGAATTATCAGGGTGAAGAAGAGCATCCATTTATCCTGAACTACACTTAAAAATCTTGAATCAAGAAACCATATATTCTAAATCTATAAGAGAAGGATATTACATAACATGAGTTTTATTACAGAGCAAGAGAGGGGAATGATCAGAGAGTGTTCTACTCAAATGTTCCAGATGGGTGAAAGGAAAGTGAGAAATCTATTAATTATTAAAAAGAAGATGATCAAGCCATTGCCAAAATTACCAGGATTCCAAGTAAAATTACTACCAGTAAAACAAATATCAATAAGATTGCAGTCAAGAATCATATTATTAAACTCATCCATAAAACGAAATGATGTTGATACACCACCAATAAACAATGAAAAATCAAACATAGAAGATAAATTAGAAAGTTTATCCTAAAACATCTACTATAAGATGTATAAACAAAGGAAGTAACACATTGAAAATTATATAATTCAACAATCGAATGCACTGATTGCTCAAAATAAGAGATAACGTCAATTTTGATAGAACAATTAAAAAATACAAATTTTATTAGAACAATTACTATAACCAAAATAAAAACCTAATGCTTTTGTAGTAGACATTAGTTTATCAACAGAAATTGTTCATGAAGAACAAGCATCAAAATGTTATGTATCCTACAGATAATTTTATACATAATTCTATTAGAGGGGAAACCAATACCCTAACATTCCAAATAAGAGATTTAGATATTAGAAAAAAATTGGACATTTTGAGATCTCGTATTCCTTGGGATTTAAGAGAGATATTTTTAAATACTTTATACTTCTCTTTGCCAACTTTAGTAAATCCATTATGTTTTTCCAAACAATCTTCCTCCAATTTTTTTCCCATAGAAGAAGAGTCAGTCATAGAAGCCACATGATCATTAGTATAAGTAATCAAATTATTACCCAAGCATTAGTTGTCAATGAATTCACCTTCCTTTATATTATTACTAGTAACCAGCATAATATTGTTAATATCAAACTTATTCACCTCTTCAAAATTATCATTAAATACCTCTTTACAATGACCATCAATATTGACAGAATGAAATATAGTATTACCAACATCCTTATTTTGACATGAAACCGACATACCATTTTGCAAACTAGCCATATTATGATTAAGAGCATAGAGCATTTAAGAAAGAGGTAAAGAAACATTTAAAACATCATTATTCATTGATGTCATACCTTTCATTATATCAATAGCCACTGAAGCTTGCAAGGGATGGTTCAAAATATTAGAATGTGGGATAATAATATTATGCTGAAAAGATAAAACTATGTCATAAGAAGGATATTTTGTTCTATCCAGAACTTCCTCCGATTGAACCTCAGGCAAGGAAGCAGGAGGCATAGCATCCTTCAGTTATTATCAATATACTAAAGGTTAATTTCATTTAAAACCTTAACAGAAGTAGCGCACATAATGTATTTATCTATATGAACCAACTCGGTCACCTCTTTAGAAACCACATTCTGCTTCCAAAGATTAGGATTTAAAATAAAACATTCAAAAATTGCATGACCATAGGTTTTGTACTGTTTATAAAAATTAGTTAAATAACCCAAATTTTTAGGTTCAACCAAGATTTCTTTAGGATACATGTTAGTAATATCCAACTCGACCAAAGAAGGAGATATAGATGGGTGTGATCATACAATAGTAGCTTGATTAATTTGAAGAGGCTTCCCAAAATAGATGCTGAAGCATGGATGATTTTGAAGTTAAATATATAAAGATGAAGATAGAAAAACAAATCCATACATGAACAGTAGGAGATTCCTCTTTCATGTTACAAAATTAAATCCATTTCAAAAACCTCATTTCACAACCATTGATATAATAAGATCTACTAAAAAAATTTGGCTATAATCAAGGTCATTATTTAACTAAATAGCTACATGCCTAGGATCCAAAAGACCAACTATAAGATCCCTAAAGTTTAAGATTCATGAAAAATCCATGAATCAAGTCCATATTAGGCCGAATTCAGGAAAACTTACCCATATGAGTAAACTAAAATGTGGCATCCAATTTTTCTATAACATCCTCATCAAACATTACAGTAGCCAGACCTTTAATTTAATTATGAACTAAAAAAATAGGAGGAAGAGAAGAAGAACTAGCCCCAGAAAAAAACATCATCAAAGGATCTTGATTTATTATCAAAACTAGTGAAACCAAAATCTTCCAAATTTTCCAAGGTTTTCTAGAACCCCAAGGATTAGAAGATAGCAGAATCACCATGAAACCCCAAACAAGTAAAAAAATGATAAACGAACTAAAATAAAATCACCAAATCAGATAATAAAATGGATCCTAGGGGCCAAATAGTCCCCAATCCTCTAATAGAGTAAGAAGAACCTAATCAAAACTAAATGAAAATGCAATGGTTTTGAGCTAGAGATGAAATCCAATAAAAAAAATTTAAAAATCACCAGAACATGAGTAAGCAAAGAGTCAGGGTTACAAAGTCCTTAAAGTAAACCTTCAGCATGCTAATGCTCAATAGAGCTACTATTAAAATTAAAATAAAACCTAAGAGCCAATGGTCCCCTATACTAAGAATTACAAAAACTCCTAATGACATTCTAAGGCTGCAAGTAAACATCATCCAAAAAAGAAGCTAAGAATGGAGACTTTAGCATAGTCTTCCTGCAAAAAATATTCATCTTATCCACAGAAACCTCAATCCAACTAACCTGAAAGAAATAGGGACAAGTAGGAGAGAATTAAGACTCCCAAACCAACAATTCTAGCTCTAATGAATGTTATAGAAATTTTCATATAAAGCAACGTAACCCAACATATTAAAATTAGTGAAGCCAAATTGCATAGAATTCCATAAAAATCTTTGTAAAAGACAAGCCTCGTGATAATAATTCAAAACAAACAACGTATATCAGACAACAATAGAAAAATGAGAAAAATTGACCAAATAAAATGCGAGAGTAGTAATCCGGTAGGGAACAAATATATTGTAGCCACCAAATGTAATAACAAGTATTGAGCAAAAGGTTATAATATCCCCACTAAAAACTAAAGTCATGATCAATAAAATTCCCATTATATTGGAAATGTTGAGACCTTGCCATAACAAAGCAATCCAACATAAGAATAAGTGGGAAAATTGCCATAGATATAAATATGAATTGAACATAAAGGGTAAGTGCAAATACCAATACCTAAACCAAAGATACCCCATAGAAACTTAGAAAAGCATTGTTAGATTTAATTGCACGAGTATAGGTAAAAGAATACCAATCCACAGATCATAATAAAGGAAAACAACCAGAACAAGTCCCCTCAAATAGGGTAGCATCGGCCTACAAAAAACCCATAAAGCACACTTAATAAACCAAACATAAAAATTTTGATGATGAAAGGTTCATGACAAAATGAAAAATTGGCTCAGGTGTGTAGTATCGAAGAAATCATGATTTTCAGTATTCACCAGCTGCTCGGAACCAATCCAAAAACCACCCAACAAATAGATGAAATTCTTAAAATAAGGACAAAGCCGCTCAATCAGATGCATCCCCCAAAAATACCACAGATGAATAAGGAAAAAATACCCTGTTCCATCACTATAAAGCGAGAAAAAACAAAGAAAGATAAGAAAATTGTTAACCAAATCACTTAGAAAATAATAGGAAAACTAGAACATATTATAACACCTCTGATAAGTAGTATTCAAACTATAAATAACTCTATTCCCATTCCAAATAAAGATTAGCAGCATAGATGAATTGAGACACACTCCTTAAGATGAACAATCATAGCTAGAATAAAACCCATCATACAAAAAGAATATCAAAATGAATCCAGAGCAATAAGAGATAAAAAATAGAGATGAAACCAACTAAAAATCAAGATTAAACATAAACTACTAATATAATGGACCCAATCACCCGAAAGAAGCAAAAAAAGACCTCTTCAACTTAAAACCAAAATAAAACCATTAGTTGGACTTAACATAAGGCAATCCATAATGGTCCAATCTTCCCAACATATTCAGTAAAATCACTCAAATTACAACAAATTTTGGCAAGATAATCTGTAGCAGCGTTTCCTTCACACAAAACCTGTGTAATGGAAAAAGAAATGAGGAAAAGCCATTATTTAATATCTCTAATCATATAAACGAATGATGGGTTTGGACATAGTATTACCATAAATATAATGAATAAGTAGCTTAGCATCAACTTCAACCCAAACTTTAGTGATACTTAAAGAGATACATAAATGTAAAGCATATTATAAATCTTGAATTTCAACCAAAATCAAAATATTAGAGGAACTAGGAATCATAAAAGCAATGAAAACATGTCCATTAGAATCTCTAATCAGCCCACCACAACCTGCATTGGAATTATTAAGAGAGCCATTAGTGTTGAGCTTAAACTAGCCATCATCGGGTTTAATCCATCTCACAATTCTATGAGTAGTAACAATGGGGTCTAAATGAGAGGAAACACCAAAATCGGTAGTAGTGTGGTAATAAACAATAAAAGCATTACCTTTAATCAAGTTGGCTAAAGACAATTGCAAAATTTTCTCTTTGACTTTACCAACAATGCTCATCGCATTCATAGAAATATTTTCGTGTTTAGCTTCATTTCAACTCTTCCATAGAAACCAACAAATAATAACATGCAAAATATTACAAATATGACCTTTAGAAGGTGTAAACCAAGTTTCAAAAAATTCTTAATAGAGCTACAATTATTGCATAAATGAGCATAAAAAATGTTATCAAAGTGAAGCCAAACTTTCACAGCTATAGGGCCATTTAAGAAAATATGATTTAGATTCTCAATTTGATAACAACATTGACTTTTGGAGAAAATGTGAAAACTTTTTTTCATAAGCTTATTGTCCACTAATAAATAGTTATGCAAAATACTCCAAACTAAAATAGAGTAAAAGACAGGATAACATTGTTCCAAATGGCTAAATAAAGTAAAGACTTAGGGTAGGATTGTTGGATAGAGTGCCAAACTTGCTTCAAAGCAAACTTACCATCATTGGCCTTAGTAAAAATAATGATATCCGCATTATCCAGTTGAAGATGAGTCTTAAGAATAAGACTAACAATAAAATGTGGGACATCTTCACAAAGTAAATTAACAACCCGAATAGCATTATGAATAAAATTATTTACTTTGTAGGTAGAAGTAGAATTAGTATTCAATAAACTGTAAATATAAAAGTTGCATAACCACTTATCTTGTGAAAAGAAGATGTTACCAATACCCAAGCCCCATTGGATAAAATTTTTAGCCTCCCACTAGATGGCACAGAGCCTTCTCCAATTGAAAGAACCACCCAGTTTAAAGTGACAAACAAGAGGATGATGGCCAGCACAGTATTTAACAATCATAAATTTAGCCCACAGGCTTTTCTTAGATCTAAAAGAAAATAAGAGTTTATAAGTAAAAATTGGTCGACATGTCACCCATACTTTTAAAATCAAGATTCCCCTCCTAAAGAACCCCATAGGAATTAGCCCAAAAATACCACAAATGGCAGATTTAATATCTTTAACACCTAAAATAAATTTGTTAAAAAGCCTTTCCATCCTACAACATACATTCCTTATAGGGCATAAAGTATGAAATAGATAAATGGGAATAAAACAAAGCACATGTTTAATTAAAACCAATCTACCACCATAGGAAAGAAAAATAAAAGCCCCAGTAGTAAGTTTTTTTTATGAATAGCATGTAAGATCTATCCAAAAAAGTGAGATCTCTTTTTACCTCAAAAAAGGAGGAGTACCTAAATATTTCAAAGGTAAACTCTTATGGGAAAAGCGAAACTTATTATGGATATCATGGATTCTTTGAATTGAAATAGGCTTGGAAGTGAAGATTAAAAATAAGACCACTAGCTCTTTGAAATTGATCAAGAAAAGTAAACAAAATAAAGGGCATTTTAATGGAGCCATTAGTGAAAATAATGAAATCATCGGCAAGCTCAAGTCAGAAATAGGGAAACAACCAAGCATTTTAAAATGTAAAATTTAAGAACTCTAGAGAGAAATTCAACGGTAATAATAAACAAAGCATGGGAAAGTGGATCCCCTTGTCTAAGTCCATGAGTGGACTTGAAATAATCATGACACTTTTCATTGATCATAATAGGGAAGAAATAATTCTCAATGCTATCTTTAAAAATGTTAATAAAATCCATATTAAATCCAAAGAGCATTAACATTATGTAAAGGAACTCAAAATTTAAATTATTCTAAGCTTTAGAAATATTAACCTTAAAAATAATATCACCACCACTAATTTTAGCTTCCAAGTCATGAAATAACTCTTGAGCCAGTAAATTATTATGAAAGATAAACCTACCTTTAATAAAGCTAGTTTGTTCCAAATATATAATTTTAGGTAATAAAATGATAATCTTACCCATAAGCAATTTAGCATTAAGTTTATTGAAAAAAGAACACAAGCTAATCAGATGGTAATCATTCAAAAAAATTTAAAACATCAATCTTAGGAATTAAAACAATCGATGTAGAAGTAAAATTTTGTGGTAAGGATCCCACAAAAAGAAATCCCTAACAACATTTACGAGATCTTCCTTAATAATAGACAAGCATTTTTTTTTAAACTTTGTGGTAGAACCATCCGGACCAGCAACAGAGTTCACATTCATACTACTAAGAGTTAAAAAAATCTCCTCTTCATTATGCATTTTTGTCAAAAAATTATTGTCCTCCTAAGAGACCAGAGAAGGAATGAAAGACCAATCAATGTTTAAATAAGGAGAGAAATATTTATGAAATACCTGATGAAAAAAATCAATATGATAGGCATAAATCAAATCAGGACAATCAATATAAATATCATTGAGGGGAGTAATCTTGTGACTGTGGTTAACAACTTTCTTATGGTTAGTAATATTGTGAAAAAATTTAGTATTTATATCTCCCTAAACCAAGAATTTAGAAGAAGCATTTTGTTTCCAATAAACTTCCTCTTTTTCTTGGAGTTTAAACAAAGAAGCCTTAGCTTCATTAAATAACGCAAGATTCTCAGGGGAAGGGTCATTGATGTAATTAATATATGCACTATTAACCAAATCCTTAGTATGAGAAATATTAGAATAAATATTTTTAAAAACACACTTATGCCACCAATTCAAATTTTGTATAAGCCTTTTGAGTTTAAACCAGAATCTAGTCATGCTCCCAACAACATCACAAGGAAATAGAGAAGCATTCCAATTGCTATTGACAATAATGGTAAGAAAATCATCTAAAATCCACATATTTTGAAATTTAAAGGGAGAAGGAGTATTGATGCTATACTGAGAAATATTTAAAAGTAAAGGAGAATGATAAGATAAATTCTTAAATGATCAATATGAGTAAAAGGAAACAAAGAAATCCAAAAATTAAATAAAATATAGTCTAATCTTTGCCACATTGTAACCTTATTCCAAGTAAAAGTGTTCCCCGAAAAGATAATGTTATGCATATTACAATTGTAAATCATATCTTTAAAATCATTCATAGCCTGGAAATTAAAGTGTTTTGCTACCAGTTCTAGAATAAGAAGCATAAATAAAAGAAGCAATGGATGATAATTGAAAAATATTAATTGACATATGCATAATTTAAGGATAGTTAGCTATAATGTAAGGAAACATAAATATTTTCCAAAATAAATGAATCGTATTGGAACAGTTATGAAAAGATAAAATAAAACCCAAACAGGATTGCACCGAATCAATGATCGGATTGCAATGGCCTACAAAAAATGGAACCCAAGGTGTGGAGAACATGTGAATTAAAAAAATGTAATCTTAAATTTGGGAAAAATATTAAAATAGAAAAATAGGAGATTCTACCTTAACATCAAAATATGTTTCCCTTTTAAGTAACCTCATTTGAAAAATATTAATGTAGTTTGATCTCCTAGCAAAAACATGAATATAGTCCAAATCATTACTTAGTTGGATTGCAATATGTCTAGCATCAAGAAGATCAACCAAAAAACACCAGATAACTTCAAATTTATGAAAACATTCTGAATTGTGTAAATTAGGTATACAGATAAAAAAATTTCCAACAAGTGTGAAATGGAATGGGTTAGCGAGCATAAGAATGTTCTCATCAGACATCAAAAGAGCATGAACACTATTCATAAATGATTTAGTAAAAGATAAAATTGGATCATTAGAAGAAGAAGCATCGGTAACTAAATCATGAAAAGAATGAGATTTTACCATAGTTAACAGAGCCATTAAAATCAAATAAACTTTTTGATGAAATAGATGCTCTAGCCAAAGGTTTAACCAATGGATTTGGGGAAGATAAAGAAGGTTTCACTGCAATCCATCAAAAGTGATATAATCCTAAGGACAAAAGGCCTTGGGTAAAACAACAAAAAATTCATGTATATAATAAAAACTAATAAACAAAATCAAGAAGCTCAAAGATCATACCCAACAAATAATGGAAACCATAATCACTAGAGCCATGGAGAGAAACAAGGAGAGAGAATATGAACATTGGAATGAAGAGTGTAACTATGCATTAATTAAAAATAAAAAAAGGAATACACAATCCTTAAAGGGATCTCAAACTTGCTAATGCTCAAAAGAGCTACAAAAAGAAAGCAAAAAAAAACCCTAAGATCTCGAGTTCTTTACTGCTCAAAATTATAAGAACACCTAGGTATAATCTGCTGTCCTCAAGAAAGAGAAACCAAAAAGGAGCAGAGCAAAAATAACAAGAAGATCCATAGTCCGAACCCAAATGCCTCCACTTTAAACATTTGCACTAAAAATTTACTGCAAAAAATTTTGATAAACAAAATAGGCATAGCACAAATCTAACTAAAAAATAATTGGATGATAAACCAAACACATATGCACATAAGCATTAGTAAAATTAAAAGACAGGCCAATCAAAATCCAACAAACATCTTGAAACCACTTAACAGCGACCTCACCCAGGAGTTAAGGAAAAAGAACCAACACGAACTCACAGGTAAGCAGACAGCCACAACACCCCAAGTTCCCCAAGCAATATAAAGAAGTGACACTAAACATCAAAATCAGTAACCAAAAATACAAACATGAATGTGTAACAAAGCTCGCAACACATAATAGGAAAAGAAACCCCCAGCCAAATCAACAAGGAACCAAAAAATAGAGCAACCAAGAAAAAAACCCATCCATATTCCACAAAAGAGAAAACCCACCACACAGCATAGGAGGGCATCAAGCCCAGTAAAAGGAAACAATCTAGCAAAGCCAAACTCCAACTAGCATAATAGTAGAACCCAAATCAATAGAGACCAGAAGAAAATCTAGGTAGAAAGGACCAAAGAGACACCCTCCAACACAAGCCCCACCAAGCACATAGGCGATAAGGCCAAGAAACAAAACCAACTCCACAAGAGCCATGACCAAACACCCAAGGAAAACCTCAAGAAAGAGTAGCCCTACCTAATAGATAGTGAATAAGATAATAGCACTAAGCAGTAGAGAACCAAAAACTAGTGAAATAAGAGAAATATTAGGACAAGGACACACTAGTACCCCCAAAACCAAACAAAAAAGTAATACTAAATCTGAGCAAACTAGGAAAAACAAACTTAGGTCCAGAGACAAGGTAGCCACCAAAATAGAAAATGAGCAGCTAGTAGAAAGAACTCCACAAGAAAACCAATAGAACGTCTTCCCCCAGAAACAAGGAAAGGAAAACCCCAGGCTCCAACCAATGATAGACATTAAATTCTAACATAAGGCATACCAATTTGATCTAATCTTAAAAGCCCTTTCATTGGAGCAGGGAGGTTATTGCCAGCCAAATCAGAGAAATAAAGAAAACCACACCCCTAATTGGCAAGCCAAGTAGCATAAGCATTTTCGTCCTTGTCAACATGATAGAAGTAGTAGTTCATAAAAATCAGTAAGTTCTTAATATCCCTCACCAGATAAAATAAAGTAGGATTGCACACATTGTCAACATTATAATTTAAAAATTGAAAATTATATTTGGAATCAACTTCAATACCAATATTTATTAAGTCAAGAGAAATACAAAATCTTAAGCCATGGAGAATAGTCGAGATGACATAATAAGTTACATCAAAAATTTGTATAAGACCAACAAAAGCCATAATTAAACTATCATTACTATCTCTGATAACCCCACCACATCCCAAAGAGGATCTAATGATAGCATCATCCACATTCAACTTATAAAAGTTATTCAGGGGTTTGTTCCAATAAATAAACTTAGGTTCATGGGAAGGATGATCAACCTCCAACTTAAGACATAAAGCAGACACAACAGAAGGATATTTTTTAAAGTTATTGATAGAGAGCAACTTAACAGAATAAAGAGCCAAAACCTTATCTTTCACATTTCGAACAATCCTATGATGATTCATACTAACACCATTAAAAAGATTATTATTCCTGTCCAACCATAAGTATGACAAAATGAGAGAAGGAATGACATTTATGATATGTCCTTTAGTATTAATAAACTAGGAATTAAGAAAAGCATTCATAGATAACTTAGCATTAAATTAATTCAATTCAAACATGTCATTAAAGTAAACCCATGTTTTAATAACTAAAGGACCAGAGATAAAAACATGATGCATATTCTCCACATGATAGCAACATTGGCACTTGGATGGCAAAATAAAACATCTTTTAATTAAGTTATCATCTGTAGGAATGAACTTATGAAGAATTATGTAATCAAAAATAGCCACCATAAAAGGAATACTCTTATGCCAAAGCATAGGGATAAAATTAGTAACCTCCTTCTTAGATCTAAAGGCATGCCAAGCATCCTTTAATAAAAAAACCACCATCTTTGGACAAATTACAAAGAAGTAAATCGTTAGAGTCAGTATTTAGGGGCACCTTTAGAATTTATTGAATAATAAAGTCAGGAATAACATTAGCAAGTTTTTCATATTCCCAACATTTATCATTAATGAAGTAATTCACCTTAATAGTCACAATGGAAGAGGAGTTAATAATAGAATCAATAGAATGAACACTTAACCAACGGTCTTGTTAAAAGAAATTGTTACCATCACCAAGTCCCCAAGAGATGAAGGAATCAACAGCCCATTTAACTTTGTAGAGTCTCTACCATACTTTAGAATCACCTTGGTAAAAATAACAAGTAGTCGGGTGTTTACCCATACAATACTTAGCAAACATAAAATTATCCCAAATGATCACTTTTACATGAAAGTTATACCAAAATTTGAAAGAAAAAGCATAGGCCAAATCATTCAAACTTTTACAACCCAAGGCCCTTTCAGCCAACACACCACAATAATTGTACTAAGCAGACTAGATAATTTTCGCATTCCAACTAGCCTCTTTCTAGAAAAATTTATTGATAAGTTTATCAATTCTATTGCAAACTTCTTGAGTAGGAAGAATAGTTTGAAAAATATAAACAGGCAAGGAACAAAGGACACTTTTGATAAGAATTAATCTACACCCAAAACTATAAAAATTAGAATCCCATAACAAAAGTTTAGTGTGCACTGAGGTAATTAAATCATCAAAAATAAAAGTTTTCTTTCTACCTTTAAAAATGAGCACCCCAAGGTACTTAATAGGTAAATGATCATACAAAAAACCAGTTAAATATTTAATAGCCAAAATACGGTTGTTAGGCACTTTCTTGGAGGTAATAAAGCAGCACTTATTTTTCTTCTGAGAGAGACCACTAACCACATCAAATTGATGAAAAAAAAATAGATAAGTTTATTAATCCGAAACATACAGGTCTTGACAAAATTCTTGGGCCAACAAAATATTATCAGCAATGACCCTCCCTTTCACAAAACCCATTTGAAAAGGATAGATAATTCTAAGTAAAAATATAGGTTAAATGACAGATAAGAATTTTAAAAAGTAATTTATCAAAAAAAGGTACACAAGCTAATAGTTCTAAAGTCATTCCAATTACTAACATAGTTGTTTTTTGGAATAAGCACAATAAAAGTAAAAGTAAAAAAACTTACTAATAGATTAACCAACTAAAAAATTCTCCTCATGCCAAAGATAATTTTTATCCAAATGTAAAGGAGCTTGCCAATTTTTCTGAATCAAATCCAAAAAAAGAATTATGGAGTAACCACAAGTGTTGAAATCTAAATTGAGGGTAAGTATTAATTTGCCTAGTCTTAAGTCTAATTAATAAAGGGGAGTGGTCAGTGAGAGTTCTACTAACATGCTCAATAATAATAGAATTAAAAGAGTTAAGCCATAAATCATTAAATAACACCCGATCCAACCATTGACATAAGTGACACCAGCTCCAAGTGAATTATTAAAAAAAATAATATCAATTTAATTATAGTCCATTATCATATTGTTAAAATCCTCCATTGAATGATAGGAAGGAGAAGAGCCCCCTATACATTCAGAAGCGTTAAAATCACCTCCAACAAGCTAGGGTAAATTACAAACACAATAAAAGTTACTGAGTTATTCCCAAAGTAATTTCCTAGTATACCGAGAAGAAGCAGCATAAATAAAACAGGCTTAATAATGTAAATTTAAAACTTCAACATTACAATGCAGCACTTGAGTGAAATCTCCAATAACATCAATCCTAACAGTATCCTTCTAAAATATCCAAATCTTATTGGTCATATTCAAAATAGTATACTTAAAACCTAAAAATCTAGTAGTACCAACCAATTTAGCAGATAAAATAAGAGTTATAAGCAAAACAAGAATAGAAACATTATAAACATGGCATAAGTTCACAACTCTTAACCTTGAAGATGGACACCCAATGCCCCTAACATTCCAAATAATAGTTTTAAATGTAAGAAATAGGTTAATGACTAGTATACAAGCAACAAGTGGTTCTATGAGATTGTAAAATGATGCTTTTTTCTTTTCCTGTCTCTCCTATTATGAAATTTAGTAAAACTAGTGTCATTATCATCTTTAGCAAAACATTTAGCAACAATTTCCATATCCTCTGTGTTAGTAAAGCATCACTATTATAATGAGAAGTTGAGGAAGCTTACTATCATTTTGTTGGGCCACCTAACTTACTTGTTGAGGACATTCACCCTCCATAAACATACCATCATCCTCCACATTACCTTTGTTGCTCAAGGCAAGCTCATTAATGTCTTCCCCAAGAGAAGGGCTATTCTCCACCCTAGCCAATTCACCCTCCTCAAATGTGTTACCATTCCCATCAATGTCTTTAGAGAGTAATTCAACACCCGTGTTAACTTCCACCATTTTCTCCTACACATTCAAAACCAATGGAGCAGTAGCCATGTTGGATAGTAGCATAACATTCATCTCAGACAAATTTTTATTAATAATGCAAGGAATAATAGAGTCGACACTAGTAATATTTTAGTTAGAAGTATTAGCCAAACTTTGCTCATCCATATTTTCACAACCAAAAGATAAGATAAAAGTAGATCTAACATTTACTCGCTGATCGTGATTTGAATAATAAATAGTAGTAATAGTTGGTTCAAGATCAATACAAGCTAATTGCGTAGGATCCTCATAAATTTTAGTCATTTTAGGGGTATTGCCCTCCAAGTTTCCAAGATAAGGAATAAGATTTTCATGAGAAACAAAATTCATAACATTCCCTTGTGATTATTTGGAAGAATTCTTCTCCTTACAAAGGGGAAGATGCTTCCGAAAACATTCATTTATACCATAACCAAGAATTTTGCAATGAGAAAAAAAATGGGCAAGTTTTCAAATTCCACTTTTTGGAAGTAACCCTTTAACACTTACCCAATCCAAATCTCATTTGGACATTTCTTAAAAATATCCAGCTCAACTGAAACCCGAGCCATGGACGGTCAGGAAATAAAAGAAATGGCTTGGTATATTTGTAAAGGCCTTCCAAAAATCAAATCCAATCGAAATAAGATTTGAAATTAAAGAAGTGAAGTCTCATATTTGGAAAAGAAATCCACACAGGAGGAAAAGGGAATTCCTCCCTAACATCAAAATTTGGTGTCCATTTGAGAAAACACATTTGACATGCTTGGATATAGTAAAAAAGTTGTATTACAACATGCCTTTGATCAAGTAAATCGATATGGAAAAAACCCAAAAGTTTTAGGTTAATAAAAAATTTTCATATAACATCAAGGTTCGGACATCTCAAGAGAAACTTTCCCACTTGTGTTAAAGCAAATGGAGCATCCAACTAAGCAACCACGGAGTCCTCAAACATCAAAGCTGAACATCCCTTAAATGAAGTATGAACAAAATGCAGCTTAGACGAAGAAGAGGAGGAACTAGCCAAAATATCCTTGAATTATCGAGATTTACGAGATGAAGTCGAAGGGAAGGATGATGATGCCATCATCTCCCAAAGCCCGGAAACTGCAAATAAACCTTAAAACCAATACAGGAAAAGAACATGAAGAAACAACATCAAAGAAAACAACAGAAAAACTATAAGAAATTGAAAGTTTGCCAGGGATGTTATGCCCTTATGAACTAGTCCTGAGGCTAACCAAGAGGGGGGTGAATTGGTATTTTAAAATTTTCTTCAAACAGAAGCACAAACTCAATAAAATCAAGATTGACCACAAGAGAAACAAAGTATGGAAATTAAAGATGGAAGCAATAATAAGAAAGAACACACCATATTTTATAGCAGTTCGATTAGCATGACCTATATCCAATCTCCGGAGGTGCCCACCGAGTATTGCACTAAACTCAGTGTCTCTCCTTTTGCCCCCACCGTAAGGTGGAGAAGCCCGTACAAAACACTTCATTCCACCAACCCGGTGAGGCAGAAAACCCAACTACTTTTACTTACTCCGGAAGCAGGTAGAGATCCCAACTCCTTTTCTTCCCCAAAAAGCAGGCAGAGAATCCAACTCCTCTTTCTTCCTCTAGAAGCAGGAAGAGAACCCTGATCAGTTGCTAAAGTCCACCTCTCTTTAACCTCCTTGGAATTAGAGATGGTGATCGAAGAAGATAACTCGAACCCTTGCTTGGAGCAACCTTTATGAATTCGCTCAAAAACTCCCCCTCACAAGATCCTCTCTCTCTCTCTCCCTTGCTCTCCCTCTCCTCTTTGCTCTCTTAGGCCAGGATAATAGCAAAATATTTCTCTTGAGAAGAATAAGAGAGCTTTTAAACAAGAGCTCAAAATTATCCCAAATTAGCAACTAATCATCAAAGATCGTCCAGGATGATCGACCAATCATCTTGTACGAACAAATCAAATTTAGCTCAATCAGCCAGGACGATTTGGAAGAGTGGACGATTAGAAGGATATTTTATTCAAATCATCTAGGATGATAAGGTATTCACCTGTATGATTAGTTCAAGTCGGTGAATATCATCTAGACCATTATCCTGAATGGATGTCTAGACGATGGAAAAATACTAAATCATCCAGGACAATCTCATGATCGTCTGGGCCGATTAGTACAAAATGATGAATACCATCTAGAACGTCACCCTAAATGGATGTTTAAACGATACAAAAATAGCTTAATCATCCAAGTCAATCTCACAATCATCCCAGATGATTAGTTCAATTCAGTACATATAGTCCAGAGCATCGCCCTAAATGGAACCAGGCCAATATTTGATCATCCAAGAAGAACTAAGGTTTGTGAACTGATTGTCTCAGATGATCCTGCTATCGTCAAGAATGATATGATCGAGCAATCAAACCTTAATTGACTTCCATAATTATCATATTAATTTAAGTATAATTATAGTGCATCGTCAAAGATGATGTCTTGGATGATGTCCAAAAATAAAGATGCCTAAATATATATATGGCAGCTGATTCTTTTTTATTTGAGCCTATCATCTAGGACAATTCCCTTAATTATGTCTGCCTTAACCAGGATATCCTTATTAGGGTTTTTGTTTTTAACTGATTGTCCAGGATGATTTTTGGATTGTCCGGCACAATGTGATAAAAATTTGAGAACTCTAAAATAGTAAAAAAAATTCCTCCAAGTGTGTGTGTGAAATGTTACTTAGCATTAGGATCCAATCATTTACAATTGACTTAAGAAAGGGTAAAATACATATAATATATATTACAAGCTGCTTAGTCCTAATATACTGAATCTTGAGCTAGCTTGATTTGCAATTTGATCTTATGGACCTGAAATATTAATAGACAAGGTAGTTATATAAAGAATAAAATATTTGTTATCATCAAAATCATATTCTTTGAAATTAGATTCTTAATAATCTCCCCCTTTTTGATGATAGAAAACATAAAAATAATTAAAATAGTTTAAGGAAGTTTAATAGAACCAGTGTGAAACCAGATGTTCAAATTTTACTAAGGAGCAACACAGTACAACTAAGCAACATACAAAAAATAGTACAAACTAGAATTATACAGCTACTCCCCCTTTTGACATCAAAAAAAGTAGGAGAAAAAAAAAAGAAACAACACACAAACTACCAAACATAAGTAGACTAAAATTAAGGAAAAATAACATCATGAAAATAAACTAAAAGAATAATAGCCCCTAATCATCCAAAGAAGGTGGTGGCGGTGGCGGTGATGGCTGAAAGAAACTGAAAAGAGTGGAAAACTATTTCTCAAACCAGGCCATATCCTGGTCATATTTTCACTGCTGGTGAGCCACATAAGAATCAAACCTAGCAAAGTCCTCCATATGCTGCTGCTCCTGTGCAACAAGGTAGGACTCGAAGCGTGTCTCCCACCGATCGAACTATTCTACTAGCTGACCCAACTATGAGTGCTGGCAGAGCAGAGTGGGTATAGAACAGGTTCAGGAGCTTCCTTCTTCTCAGCTCCCTTAGCTTCCTCGTATCTTGGGTAGAGATGAGTTCTATAAAAATATGGAAGGAGTTGTTTAAGTAGAAGGCGGGTTAAAAGTTTGGTGGGGCAGGATATTGGAGGTTGTATTTTGATTCCATTATATAGGTAATGATGTGTCCTAAGGAAAGATTGGGCTTCCTCTTATGTCTAGATCTCTAATGCTTCTCAGGTGCTCAAAGTATCAAAAATGAGGTCAATGGCATTAAATTCATAGTGGGCCAAGATGTATAAAGTGGTTGTCGAAAGGAGTGGAGTGATGTGAATGCGACCACCTACTTTCAGAAGGATTGGGGTACGAAGGATATGTTGAATTGTATTACCATCTTTGAGCAAGCTGTTAGACTCTCCAACATGATAGGAAGCATTAATATTCCTCAAAAAGTGATTGGCCGAAGCCTAGTCATAATCGGGGTCTTGAGATAAGATATGAAGCTTATCTCCAATTATGGACAACTACAGGAGCTCTTGACAGTGTTGATATATGATTTCTATAAAATGCCTATTAATATAAGACTGAAGAGCGGTAAAGGAGGAGTTGATGCAAAGGCTAGCAAAGAATTTGAATAGCAACTCAAAATTGAATTGGATGGCCAGTGTAAGGATAAAGGTGAGCGATGTGAGTGCAAACAAGTTGAGGATAGGATAAGAGAGTATGTGAGGGTTGACGGTCCAAGATAAAGTGATCCCAACTATCTTATATCGCTGATAGGTGGCTTAATCAGCCACCTCAGTGAAATGAGGGTCAAGATTGGCCCTCAAGGGGCTTCTAGATCTCTTCCCTCCAGCCATGAGAATGAAAAATCAGAGGAAATAGGGAGTGCAAGATGAAAGAAGAGGGTCTTGCTGAGAAAAATGTTTGTAATCCTCAATTTTTAAAGAGTCGGACAGATCATTCAGGATTATCGTAGAATCATTCGGGATGATCAGGTGAAATAATTGCATCCGAGATGATTGGTCAAAAAGGATGTGATATCGTCCAGGATGATAAGACATAGGCGTTCATCCTGAAGAGTTATTCTAAATGATCGTTGAAAAAGTAAATCATCCGGGTTAATTAGGTGGATCGTCCAGGACAATCAATAATAATTTATCGTACCGGCCAAATTAAAGTCATGTAACGAATATGTCATGTGGAACATCTAAGACAAATAGGTGGATCATCCAGGATGATCACTAATAATTGGGCAAAAAACATGAAGATCGTCCACTCCCTAAAGGCACCATCTGAGTATTGCACTAAATTTAGTGTCTCTTCTTTTGCCTCCATAGTAAGGTGGAGAAGCCTGTACAAAAAACTCCTTTCCACCAACCCCGATGAGGTAGAGAACCCAACTCCTTTTGCTTCCTTCTGAATTAGGCAGAGAACCTAACTCCTTTTGCCTCCCCCAGAAGTAGGCAGAGAACCTAACTTATTTTACTTTCTCTAAAAGCAGGCAGATAACTTTGATTAATTACTGAAGTCCACCTCTCTCGAACCTCCAAGGAACCAAGGATAACAACTAGAGAAGATGACTCGGACCCTTGCTTGGAGCAACCTTTATGAACCCCCTCACAAACTCCCCCTCACAAGATCCTCTCTATCTCTCCCTTACTCTCCCTCTCCTCTTGGCTCTCTCAGGTTAGGACAACAGTAAAAGATTTCTCTTGAGAAGAATAAGAGAGATTTTAAACAAGGGCTCAAAATTAGCCCTAATTAGTAACTAATCATCAAAGATCATCCAGGATAATTGACTGATCGTCATGTACGATCAGTTCAAATTTAGGTCAATCAGCCAGGACAATTTGAAAAAGTTTAGATGATTAGAAGGATAGTTTGTTTAGATCATCCAAGATGATAGGGTATCGTCCTATATGATTAGTTCAAGTCAGTGAATATTATTCAAATCATTGCCCTGAATAGATGTCTGGACGATGGAAAAATAACTAGATCATCCTGGATGATCTCACGATTATCCGGAAGGATTAGTACAAAATGATGAATATCATCTAGAACTTCGCTCTGAATGGAAATCTAGAGGATCAAAAATAACTTGATCGTCCAGGCTGATCTCATAATCATCTCGTACTATTAATTTAATTTAGTACATATCATCCAGAGCATCGCCATGAATGGAATAAGGTCAATATTTGATAGTCTAAGAAGAACGAAAGTTTGTGAACTGATCATCCTGGATGATACTTTGATCATCCATGATGATATGATCGAGCAATCAAACCTTAATTTCATTCTTTAATTACCAGATTAATTTAGGCATAATTACAGTGCATCATCTAGGACGATGTCTTGGACTATTGTGAGAGCTCATTCCTTTGATTTGTTTTTCTCTAGATCTGATTTTCCTCCCAGGATCGTCTGGGATGATATTGAGATCGTCCAGGACGATCAGTGCATTGAGACAGCTGATTTTTCTGGAAGTGGATCGTCCAGGCTGATTTTAGATCGTCCTGGGACGATCAGATGAGACAAAAATCCCGAGAACAAAACCAAAATTATCGGCCTGAGGAATCGTCCGGGCCAATTGGATTTTGTTCACATCGGCCTAGACGATGTGGCGATCGGCCGAGCCGATCAAGCTTATGCTATAAGGAAATCAGCTCGTTTTGAGGAGAGAGAAAAACATTTTATAAAAACAAAAATATCTGAGGAGAGAGAAAGAGAAGAAAAGCAAAGGAAAAGCTTGTTTTTGGAGACCGCGGAGCGCTTTTCGTCCGACGCCGCTGTTGGGAAAAGTGTTTATCTCATGGTAAGGACTCCGAATCCTATTTTTGTTTTCATTTTTCTGAGATTGATGAATTGAATAGATATGCATATGAATGTTGATATGATTGCTCTACATTGTTCTTATATTGACTATTGAATACTGAAAGACAAGTGGAGCCTGGTTGAACGTTGGTTGGAGATTGAATTGACCTGTACAGGATGGTGAGCCGATGGGCTTTCCTTTAAACCATTTATCATTGATATAACGATTGGGAGTTATAAGGAGTTTATTGTACCGACGAGCAGCCGACGGGTACAGAGTGACGACTCTTATTGAAACCAACGTACGGATATCTATAACAGCAACATGGATTTCTACAACAGCAATTATTGATAGCCAGTGATTGTACTTGTTCAGTATTATTATATTGCATGTGTACAACCTTGACATATGAATTTACTGCTTTATTGATTTGATCGGATTTATAGATTTACTGTATTGTACGATTTCATCGATTTCATTGATTGATCGCTGAGCATTGATACTACTGAGCATAGATATTGATATGGATGGATATAGATATTGTATTGATTCATTGATGCTATGGACATGGATAGATTCATTGATATTATTGCTTATAGATTCATTGATACTATTGCTTCTGCACTGTATTAGCCTGCTGCATTTGATTTATTTCTAGTATAGATTGAGCTTTATTATATTGCTTTTCTAACCGATTTCATTGATTAGATAGTATTGATTTGATCGATTGATTTGATACGATTGATTTGACTGATCGATTGATTTTCTTCTATGTATGGATTCTTCTGAGAACTGACGTATTGATTTATTGAGTTTGATTTATCGATTCTTCTATCGCTGCATCGATTATTGATTTCATTGACTATTGATTTCCGTACTGCATTGACTACTGACTTGATTTTTGTATCCGCTGCATAGATTCATTGACCATTGACTATTATGAATTTGAATGACTGACATGCATATTGATAGCAGTATCGTGATTTGATTTCAGTTGTAGGCTTTAGTGACCTGCTGGGCTATTTAAGCTCATTATATGTGGTTAACAATTTCAGGTCCGACCGAGGCAACTGGAATGGAGTTCGATCAGAATGTCAGAAAAATTCTTTCACTATGGATGCCTGGGGCGTCACAATTGGTATCAGAGCAAGTGTAGTGAAAGGATTTGATTGATAGTTTGATAGAATGGATATTTTTTCATACATGTTGAGTGACATGTGATTGATTGGATTGTATGATTTGTATTGATTTTCGTCGAGTTTTGATTTTGATTGGATTTGTTTTGTTTCGTTTTGCTTCGGACCCTTAGGGAAATGTCGGGACTACATTTTTCTAAGGTGGGGAGATTGTGAGAGCTCGTTCCTTTGATTTGTTTTTCTCTGGATCTGATTTTCTCCCAGGATCATCCGGGATGATATTGAGATCGTCCAGGACGATCAGTGCATTGAAACAGCTGATTTTTCTAGAAGTGGATCGTCCAGGCTGATTTTGGATCATCGTGGGACGATCAGATGAGACAAAAATCCCGAGAGCAAAACCAAAATTATCGGCCTGAGGAATCGTCCGGGCCAATTGGATTTTGTTCACATCGGCCTAGACGATGTGGCGATCGGCCGAGCCGATCAAGCTTATGCTATAAGGAAATCAGCTCGTTTTGAGGAGAGAGAAAAACATTTTATAAAAACAAAAATATCTGAGGAGAGAGAAAGAGAAGAAAAGCAAAGGAAAAGCTTGTTTTTGGAGGCTGCGGAGCGCTTTTCGTCAAATGCCGCTGTTGGGAAAAGTGTTTATCTCGTGGTAAGGACTCCGAATCCTTTTTTTTTCAGAGATATTGAGTTTTGATCGTATTGTGAACTATTTTGAGCTTTTGTGATCGAAAAACGGACCCGGTTTTGTATTGACACAACTTTCACCGCACAACTTTTAATATGTTATAGATGCAAATATTCTACACGATTTGATTGTTTTCTGGAATGATTTCACCGATTATTTTGGGTTCTACGCGATTTTGATCGAATAGAAAAATATCAGGATGTTTATTGATATTGATTCAGTAGAATAATAGTCTTATATTATTGTCGTGAACATTCTATTATAATTTGGTGAATTGTGATTTTGTAGGATTTTTGTGTAAATTTGATAGACTGCCGTTACGCTGCCGAATTTTCGTACGATTTCCGATTTTTCTGAGATTGATGAATTGAATAGATATGCATATGAATGTGTATATAATTGCTCTACATTGTTCTTATATTGACTATTGAATTGATCATTAATTCTATGGACATGGATAGATTCATTGATATTATTGCTTATAGATTCATTGATACTATTGCTTCTGCACTGTATTAGCCTGCTGCATTTGATTCATTGCTAGTATAGATTGAGCTTTATTGTATTTCTTTTCTAACCGATTTCATTGATTAGATAGTATTGATTTGATCGATTGATTTTCTTCTGTGTACAGATTCTTCTGAGAATTGACGTATTGATTTATTGAGTTTGATTTATCGATTCTTCTATCGCTGCATCGACTATTGATTTCATTGACTATTGATTTCCGTACTGCATTGACTACTGATTTGATTTTCGTATCCGCTTCATAGATTCATTGACCATTGACTGTTATGATTTTGATTGACTGACATGCATATTGATAGCAGTACCGTGCTTTGATTTCAGTTGTAGGCTTTGGTGACCTGCTGGGCTATTTAAGCTCATTATATGTGGTTAACAATTTCAGGTCCGAGCGAGGCAACTGGAATGGAGTTCGATCAGAATGTCAGACGAATCCTTTCACTATGGATGCCTGGGGCGTTACAACTATATCTAAAAATAAAAGATGCCTAAATAGATATGGTGGCTAATTCTTTCTTATTTGATCATATCATCTCGGACGATGATAATATTGACCAGGACAATTCACTTAGTTGCAGCTGCCTTAACTAGGATGCCCTAATTTGGGTTTTTATTTTTAACTGGTCGTCTAGGATGATTTTTGGATCATCTAGGAGGATGTGATCTAAAATAGAGAACACTAAAATAGTAAAAAAAAATTTCCCAAGTGTGTGTGTACAAGGTTACTTAGCATCAGGATCCACATCATTTGCAATTGACTCACTAAAGGGTAAAAGACACATAACATACATTACAAGCTGACTCTATCAAAGTCTACCTAATCTTGAGCTGGCTTGATTTGTAATTTGATCTTGTGGACCTAAAATGTTAGTAGCCAATGCAATCGTATGAAGAATGAAATGTTTGATATCATTAAAATCATATTCCCTGAAATCAGATTCATAATAGAAATCCATGCCAGGAGGGCAAAACCAGTAGCACAAAGATGGGACCCTAGATCACCTCCGAATTGCAAGAGCTCGAAAAGAGACATTATAACTAATGTTGATAATTATTTTAAAATTCAATTATACTAAGTAACCACTTCTATTAGGGCTGCTAAATTTGCCGAAGGTAGGTAACATCCCATAGGTTATGCCATCCAAAACTAAATTTAATTTGAAGAGTATTGAAGAGAATTTAATGAAAAATTTTAAGCATTATACATGAAATTAATTAAAATATACTCACCCAATTGACTAGAAATTAATTTTATATTAAGATGCTTCTTCTCATGAATCCATAGAACTCTAATTTATGAATTTTGGCTTAAAAAAATCATTCTGCATGATTTATTGAGGCTTTATGTAAAAAAAATAATTTTATAAATCCTTTAAATCAAATATACAATAGTTTTTCTAACTAGATCGACACTTTATAGGAGAGGGACCATATTTGGAGTGGAATGGTAACAATCACCCACTTAAAGGAGTCGAATTAAGCATTAGTTGTTTAATCAGATGATCAAGTAACTACAATAAACTAGTTTAATGTTGTAGGCCTAAGGAAAAAGGTATGCTTGACATGATGACATTTGGATCATCCAAGCGAATACACAATGTCTTGATGATTTAAATTTCATCTTCTTCCTCTAGATAGCTAAGAAGATAATTTTTATTCAATTTAATATGTCTTAAAGTGTGGAGATTTTTGCATGAAATGATTTATGGAGATTTATACATGCGTAATCTTCCATTATATAAAGTTTGAAGGTTCCAAATAATGAGTTTAATGCAAACTCTAAAACTTTGGCATTTAAGTAGTGTTTTCTTTTACCTCAACATAGTGGATTTTTTTAGTACAATTTTGATTGAGTTAGCTTCATAAGCTTTAAGAGAATACCTTTGCTGAAAAAATAAGAATAGAGGAGGAACTGAGAGGTTGCTTTGATGCTTGGGAGTGAGAGGTGATTATAGCTCACTTATTGCTTTCACCAATAAAGTTTGAATGTTTAGGATATTCTTGGAGAAGGTAAAGGAAGGTCTGGGAAGAATAAATAAAATGAGATATTTATAGGAGAGGAGTTGGTTTGCAAATAAGGTTGTTTTTGCCTAGTTTTCCCTCTTCCATATTGCAAATTTGGACCCAAGTCTTATGATTTTGATGATAATGAATATTATTGAATTTCTCACTATGGTAATTGAATTTATTGTATATATATTTTTTACCCAACTCACTAAAATTTCAGGTCCATAGTTCACTTGCAATCACTATCAACTCAAGATTAGGCAGACTAGGATTAAAGTCTATATTTTCAGTCTTTTTATACTTTTTACCTTTCTTTAATCAATCATATATTTTAGTGGATCCTAAATACCTTGCACACACTCTCAAGTGGGTGAGTTAGTGAGTTAGGAAGAAGTTGAGTTTTCTAAACTAACAGTACAATATGCTTTATATCGTACTAAATGATTAGTCAACCAAAAAACCCTAATTATAACATTTATGATAATTAAGGTTGATCAAACTCATCATACTGTATGATCAATATCATATAGGATGCTTGGATATAATCAAGAAAATAATCGCTAATCACAATTTAGGTAATATTTTAAAATTTGTGTCTAATCGTATTGTATGATTTATGACAATCATGCCTAAATTGATCTTGTGATTAGGGGAATAATTATGATTAATTTATTAAATCAAAATCATTCAAGATGATTGGTGAAAATTGTACTGTATGACCTAAGTGATGCATAAGATGATAATTTATCATCACCTATAATCCAAGATAAAATGCCATAGTTTTTCAACTAATCGTATAGGATGAACCCCTAATTTTGAACAATACAAACTAATCTCTACATGGGATGATAATTAATCATCACCTATCATAATGGATGATTAGTACAAACTCTTGAACTAATCATATAGGGCAATATATTTTATACTATCTAAAAGGCTACTTTGTTCTAATCGTACTAGACTATATTCTAAATCATCTTGGGCGATTAGTTCATCTCTTTGATTTGATCATACAGTGAATGTCACCTCATATAGCACTAATAATAGTACTTTTAACTAATTATGCTAGATAATCAGAGTTAGTATATTAAAATTTAGGACTTTTGAGAGGCTCTCTATTTAAGCTTTCACATATTGTTATTTAAAAAATAGACTTTTACTGTTAAGTGTCATGAGAGAGGTAGCAAAGAGAGGGAGTTAAGGAATGCTTTGGGAGTGATAAGAGTGAGATTTGTTTGATAGGGAGATTTATGAGGGATTTACAAGGTTACTCCAAGTAAAGGTTCTTCCTTGTCTTCTTCAAGCTTCTTCCTTGATCCTTATGTGGCTCCGGAGGAGACATTCTACAGTACATGTTCTTGGTTCTCTGTCATCTCCAAGAAGGAGAAAAAGGATTCTAAGTTCTCTGACTTCATGAAGGGGTTGAAAAAATATTTCAGGTTCTTTACCTTCACCAGGAGGGTGAAAAAGAGTAAGGTTCTCTACCACACCATGTTGGAGGAAGAGATTCTATAACAATTTTTCCACGTTGCTATGGGGGCAAAAAAGAGACACTAGTTTTAGTACAATACCTAAAAAATATATTTTTGGGGAGTGGACGTAGGTCAGGTTGGACCAAACCACTATAAATTCTAATGTGTTTGTTCTTATTATTTTATGCACTTTATTTTTTTGTGATTAATTATGTGGTTGAAAACTCTAATCTTTTTATTATTATGAATTTAATTCACTTATATATCAAGGGTTAAACTTTTCTCTTTTTTATTGAGAAAGTTACAAAAAGATTTTTTATTTTTGTTGATTCCCTCTCACAACCTACACAAACTTTCATTCCATATAATGGAGGATTATCCAAGGTCAGGGATCGATGAATAAATCTAACATTAATGTCATCATGTCGATTAGATAGTTAGGGGTAGGTATTGAGGCAGGAAGTGGTTTAAAAAACTACAAAATAACCAAAGGTTATTTTATATTATAAAGATTATTAGGTAAAATTCAAGTTGAACCAATCCCCAGGGCTAGGTATAGATGGTGTAAGAAGGTTCTTGAAATACTTTCAAGCAGATTAAAGAAGATAGTGAAGAAGGATTTTATGTGGTTTTGAAACTTTGACCCAATGTGAAATGCTTTGAGTGTTTGGCCATTTGATTGGTTAAACTTGGTCAAGCCAATTAGGATAGACCCTAAGAGACTTTAGAAGTTACTTAGGTTAGCTCTAGTGGATTAGGTCCAAAAGATTTATTATTGAATGCATAACCAAGCTTTAGCATAGATTTGACCATTCCACATGAGTTTACCAAGTCAACTTAATAAGAATGAGCTTGGTTATGGTCTAGGATGCAAATTGGATTGAATTTGAGCGACCAAGGTAGGTTAATTGATTATATCAAGGAAATTAAACTTGGCTAGGTTAATTTAACTATTTTTGGTTAAGTTGATCAAGTGAACCTTTGACCCAAGGGATAGATTATGTGAGTATGACACTTTAGGATCTTTAATGAATTTAAATGGTGTTGGCAGGGGGGGGGGGGTGGCTTCAATGGAGTGAAGCAGGCTACTGGAGTCAATGTAAGGTTTAACCTACATTGAGCAAGTTTGACCTAGCTCAAGTAGGTGGACTTGGTCAACCCCTTAATTGGTTGATGAGTTTAATGTATGAGGTTCCTATGGCCAGAGTTTAGGTAGGGTTTAAATTCAACAAGCCAATGTTAAGTATGATAGAATCTAATTGGTATGAAAGGTGTGAATCAGGATTTTAATTTAGTTCTTAGGTCAACCAAAGTATACTTCAGGATTTAAACTAGTTCAAGGGTGTTTATGTATACATTAAGGAGCTTGTGGTTTAATGTCTTTGTCTAAGCCACTTAGACTTATCATCAGATTTATGGAAGGGTGTCTCAAGCATAAATGGGTATAGGGTATTATCCTATAATCAAGAAGAGTACATTAATATTGAATCTAAAGTCTTGGGTTACTTAGAATATTTTAGTAATGAACTAAGAATGAGCTAAAATAGAAGGATTATGATATATGATTAAGAATGTTTGAATGGATGATTGATAAGCTAAGGTAAGTGACTTAGAGATGGATCCCTTCTGCTTGATGAAGAGTGTAACACTATAACAACATAGTGTTTGGTTTAAAGTGAACTTTAAGGATTAAGATTTCAATAACCAAAGTTAAAAATGAGGGTCACGAAAAGGACCCTAAAGGGTGTGATGAACTTGAATAATAAATCACACTTATTAGCATTAGCTGAGATAATGAATAGATTTTAAAAGATTTAATTGATAAACACACAAAAAGAAATGATCCTAAATAAGTGATGGTATGGAAATAACTGGCAGGGTAACGATCAAAATTAGAAAGATTTAAGCTAAAAAGATTCTTGAAAAGCAGATCTATCGCTAACAAGCTGATTTTATGTGGATGTTAAATTGGAAAGATTTTTAAATATTGAGCCTTTTCTTGACCAAATTGAAATAGTTAACAAAAGAAGGATTAGAATTCAACTTTTTTTTGACCGCATCAAAATAATGAAATAGGATGACTTGATACTCATTTAACCACATCAAAATAATGAGAACGAATCAAAGGAAGATTTATTATCAGTCTGACCATTTTAAGATAGCAAAAAAGATTTAAGAATATTTTATGTTTGCATAACCATATCAAAATAATAAGATAGGAGATAGAAGGGAATCCAACATTCACCTCATCCTCATTCAATCAAGAACAAATAAAGATTAGAAGATGCGAGGGTTTCTTCATTTCATGGGTTAATTTCTTTTATGTTATCAATTATGGGTTAAATATCATCTTCAAGCTCAGGGGGTTTTCTTTATTTCCTAAGTTAATTACTCTCGTTTCTTTTCATAAGACAAGAGAGTCAAGAATATTCAGTTTCATAGGCATATTTCTGAGATGAGCTAAGACATTGTAGTCTACTTTAGGAACTTCTTGATTAGCAACATCTTGATCTTATATTAGATGAGGTTGTCTTAAAATTTTAGGATTATTTATGACTAGTTTCTGTTTATTGATAGTAGATTCTCATGGAGGAAAAACTTTACCTCTATGAAGATTTACTTGCACTACTAATTCAAAAGAATAAGCAACATGATAAAATATTTCTTAATTATTGATTACTTGAGCTTGCATCCAGTAATAGGATCACTTGAATATCAAGAATATATGCAATACTGTTAGAGAAATATTGAATTTCTCAAGTTCGTTTAAATTTAAATCTATTTCTTGAGAGTTGTTTTCTACTTTGTTGTTTGAATTTTTAGCTGAAAGAACATTAGAAACATATAAAATATAAGTAGAATCCTTTTTCATTCCTTTCTTCTTCCCTAGTGGGATAAAATAGAAGTCATATAATGTAAGCACTACAAGGGATTTGGATCCCCCATCCTTAGAGATAACTACTTTATTTAATAAAATTTTACTTTTACTCTAATTTTTCTCCTTTGACACTACATAATCTTGACAAACGCACACTTCCCTGGACTCTTCAGTTGGAGCTTCCTTCAGATCTTCCTCAAGAGCTACCAGATCGACCTAGATGGGATTTTGTGTTACCTGATGTTCTCGTTAACTATAAATTTTGAAGTATTTTACTTTCTTAAATATTAGTAAAATATTATTTTAAATTATTATTGAGTAAGAACTTCCCAGGAAAAGGAGACAAAAAATATATGTTGATGAGTAATTCCATCATCCAAAAAGGTTCGGAGTTGGGTATTAAAATTACACCGCAAGTTGCAAAAATTTCTAGTTTATTATATGTTGATGATGTGCTTCTATTTCTGATTGCTTCTCAAAGAGCAGTTGAGAATATGAAAGATATTATAGAACATTACTGTGGTCGAACAGGCCAAAAAATTAACACAACTAAGTCTCAAATTATGTTTGGGAATTCAGTTGGTGCGGCAAGAAAGAGGAGAATATCCAAGAGCTTTGGTTTTAGAATGATCAAAGAATTCAAACACCTTGGAGTTAAAATTGTTTGGAGAAGAATTAAATCATATGTTTTTTAGGAAATTATTGATCAAGCATTGGAAAGGATTAATGCTTGGGGAAATAAATGCCTTTCTTTGCCAGGAAGAATTTTACTAATCAAAACATCACTTTTATCTCTTCTAATTTTTTGATCTACTTACTCGTTGGTACCAAAGGGTATGTTGGTTAATCTTGAAAAGTTATGTAGAAATTTCATTTGGCATAAGGATAAAGGAAGGCATAGGCTTCATTATATTGCTTGGGATGAAATGTGCAAACCAAAAATGCTGGGAGGTAGGGAAATTCATTCTATTTTAAGCAAAGTTGGTCCTTTAAGAGCTAAGTTGGCTTGAAACTTTTTCCAAATTCCTTCTTCTTTACTCAATTGAAATATTAATGCAAAGAAAGGGATGAATGTTTGGAATGCATAAATCAAGAGAGGATGCTCAACTACATAGAAAATTTTGGTGGATGGTGCTATTCATCTTAAACCTACTATTAGATGGAAGATCGCTAATGGTAACAAAGTCAGGATTCTGGAAGATGCTTGGATACTGGACAGAAGTTTGAACATATGGCCTTCATATATTGATAATGTGGGATTGTAAGACAAGAAAGTGGAGTGTTTCTTATCTTCGGATGGAAGCTGGAGTATTATAGAAATTTAAAAATTCCATAATCAGGATTTTGTTTCATTAATCATGAAGGTTCCAGTTTATTCAAATTTGACAGAAGACCAAATTGAACTACTACATCAGCATTCTGGTAAAACTATTGTTGAGTCTAGTGAATAGGTTGTTAAACCTAAGTTAATGTCCCAAAGCTACCAAAAGGGGGGGTGAATTGGTATTTAAAAAATATCCCTCTTTTAGATAAATTGAACCTAAATTAAACTTTAATGAATTTTTATAAAAAGTTTTTCAACCACAATTTTTAAACAACAAAAAAATGCAGAAAATAAAAAGAAGTGAAATAAACGACACACGATTTATAGTGGTTTGGTCTAAACCAGACCTACATCCACTCCCCAGAGGCACCCTCTGAGTATTGCACTAATAACAATAGTGTCTCTCCTTTTACACCCACAGCAAGGTAGAGAAGCCTTTAAAAACACTCTTTTCATCACTACCCGGTGTGGCAGAGAACCATCATCCTTTACACTTTCCCTAGTGTTGGCAGAGAATCGTTATCCTTTAACACTCTCCTAGTGTGGGCAGAGAACCCTTCGTCCTTTCACACTCTCCTAGTGTGGGCAGAGTACCCTTCATCCTTTTACACTCTCCTAGTGTGGGCAGAGTACCGTTCGTCATTTCACACTCTCCTAGTGTGGGCAGAGTACCCTTCGTCTGTTCACACTCTCCAAGTGTCGGGAAAGAATCGGATCTCCTTGACATATCTGTTCACAAGAAATCTAGAAGGAAGAAATAAAAAGAGTGAAGTAATCTCAAATCACAAGTAGGAAATCTTACCTTTAAACACCAATCGAAACCTTCACGCTCCAGTGGTAGAAATCCTTCTTTGAATGCTCTCTCTCACTCTCTCCTTTACTCTTCTTCCAATAGGCACGTAGATCAATGAGCAAAAAGATTGGGTGGCAGTCTAATTTGTACTATATATATATAAAAGACAAGAAAAAACTGCCCAAAAATAGCAAGTTTTCAATTCTGTACGCAGTGGATCATCCCGTACGATCGTGGATCATCCCGTACGATCGTGGATCATCCCGGAAGATTTTATTTAAAGTGTCAGAAATGATCCTAATGTATATTGGTACGAACTATGTTCGTACACGCTCATCATCTCGTACGAACTAAGTTCGTCCGGTACGAAATGGTTCTTACATAGGTCGGTTCCCAAAATTATACATGACGTAACCAACTGAGGTAAGTCGGTTCAGTTCGTCCTGGGACGAACAAGATTCATCCTGGGATGATTTTATATAGAGAGTTTCGTCTAGGGATAAAGGTTTATTTCGTCCTGTACGATCTCAGACAGAGAGTTTCATCCAGGGACGAAGGTTCATTTCATCCTGTATGATCACAAACAGAGAGTTTCATCCAGGAACGATGGTTCATTTCATCTGGATGAACAGTGCAAGGTGAGATTCCAGAGACATTCTACGTCCTGGACGATTAGGACTTAAAAATATTTTCTACCCGCCTGTTCGATCCATTCCTCTTCCTAGGGGTTAATTGACATGATCGTCCCGTACGAACTAGATTCATCCCGTACGATCAGTTCACAAAAATTGTTCCCCCTAGAATGTGTGTTGTGATTTTTAACTCAATTACAATCACTCCCTCTCATTTCAAAACTTATAAATTACAAATGAATAATTTGAAGTCTTCATTGCTTGGAGTTTATTTTCCTGAAATGTTAGTACACACTAGAGCAAAAGAAAATCTTCCAAAAAGTGTTACGAGATATATAAAACAATAATATTTGAAATCATCAAAATAATACAAGTTGCAAGAATATAAAACATGCAAATATCAACTCTCTCTACAATCTCCCCCTTTTTTATGATGGCAAAATAATTATTATTTGTAGGATTTCAAATTCTAAGAATCTCCTAAACTCCCCCTGAATTGATGAATACATGAAAAATAACGAGGCATAAATAATTAATATATTTTTTTTAATTTTATACAAAACACACAACTATAATAATGACAAAATTAAAAGGACTATCAAGACTATAAAATCAAAAACAAAAAAAAACAAAACAAAACAAATAAAAACAAACAAAACAAAACAAAACAAAATAAAACAAACAAAAACAAAATAAACAAACAATTTCTCCCCCTTTTTGACAACAGCAAAAAGTGAAGAAGAAAAGAAGGCTAAAAATGTAAGCAGAAGTATGAAATTCATTTGATATTTTAATCGTGAAAGTGATTGAAATAAGGTATGCAGATAAAATCAAAACATTAGAAA
>NW_021320132.1:0-6445 GCF_001605985.2 Dendrobium catenatum | reverse complement strand
TACCCACCCTTTTTCGGATCAGTCAAAATGAAGTAGTAAGCATCCACATTAACTTTTATCCAATTTAGAGGCAGGTGAAGCCAAAATTTACCTTGCAGCCCATTGAGCTTGTTAGCATCATAGTTCTCCAAAATAAGATTCATATGTGGTGCGATGGAGGTAGCTAGAATGGTTATAGTATTTTTTTAAGCAGATCACACTAATTTTCCATGCTTACACACTTTCCTAGCTTTCCATGAGTTACATACATATGAATAATAAATCCTTTCCATGATTGAATCATCTCTCAATCTCAAATCCAAATGTTCTACCAATTTAGAATAAGAATGAAAAACTATAATAGAATTTTTTCCATTGATTAAACGTTTTTAAAAAGTCCATCAGTTTCATGTAAATTATAGAAATATGTTTGACATCCTCAACCAGTTGGTAGCCTCTTGGACATAACCTTTAATCCTATAATCTTTTATGTTTAAGCTAATAGCTCATGGAAAATACATTCCTCCCTAGCCTCCACTACAACAAAACCTCCCTAGATCAAAAATGTAATTTATTAATCCACTTAAAATCCACTAAAGATGTTGTATTTATTTTTTTTTGCGTCACCATTACTGTAATGTGCTTTCCCATTAATGCATTATTTAACTACATTTGTTCGTCCACCACATTAGAAAAAATTATAGTTTGTCTTATAAACTTTACAAGCTTCTCTCCAAAATGGATATGAAGCTTGTTAAATCTCCAGGAACAATCTCCATCTAGGAGTTTGTTGATTGTCAGTTCTTACAGGATAAGAAGATCATAGTCCGTTGACCATTTGTCAAAAGTCCTATCCCATACCTAAGTACCTGACATTTCTTGAATTTCCTTGACATTTATGATTTTCCATCTCACAAGTGGCTTAAGACATTGATCTCCATCTATAAGAATATGCCATAATGTAGAATCCTCTCTGTTGAGCAGACCAATTCAATTGTTAGTGCCATATTTAGCAATAGTACATTTCTTTAATAAGGAGTTTGTATTTTGTCATAATTTCCACACTAACCTAGCTCGCAATGAGCCTTCCCACCTATAAGTATAATGGAACCTAAGGCCCCCCCAATTAATTAGAAAGGCTAAGATCTTCCCACCCCACATAATACATTCTCTGCCTGCCTTATTTCTTAAGCCATAAGAACTTCTAGCATAGTTGATCCAAATCATGCAACACCCCTTTAGGAACCAATGTGCCAGCCATAAGAAATGTTGGGAGAGTTAAAAATGAAGTTTTAATAAGAGTTACTCTACATGTTGGAGACAAAAACCTACTACCCCAAGTATTTGACTTCTTTAGGGAATGCTTTTATATCGATTGGAAATCTATACTTCTTCTAAGAATAATCTTTGCACCTAGATACACCATTTCCTTGATTAATTTAAAGCCCCAAAGTTTATTCAGTCTTTTTGTCACCCATCAGTTGATTTTGAATACATGACCATAGATTTATTCTTATTAATTTTTTGGCCATACCAGAAATACTAGTCATCCAAAATACTACTAATTATGCCAATGGAAAGAATGGACACTTCAACAAAGGTTAACACATCATCAACATACAATAGGTCAAAAACTCCTTTTTGAATTTGAGGTAATTTTTATGCCTAGATCCACAACTTTTTGTTGGAATGCCTTAGATAAAAAGCTCATAGCATAAGATAAATAAATAAGGTGATAGTGGACACCATTGCCTAATTCCATATTCAAATTTAATCCAATTTGATCTCCCCACATTAATCATCACTAAAAATCTTGGAATCATAATGCACTACATAATCTAGTTTGTGAACATGGGAAACCCCATAATCTTTATAAGTTTGAATAGAGTCAGCTAGCACATACTATCATATGCCTACTCCATGTTAATTTTTAATGCTAGGAAACCTCATTTAGATGCTTAAAACTTGAATTTATTGAAAATTTCATGGGCAAGTAAATACTGATCTAAAATAGACCAATTTGGGACAAAAGCAACTTGTTCTTCAAATATCAACTTGGTAAGATAAGCTCAAATATATTCAAGAGCATCCTTATCACAATCTTGTAGGTAGTTTACCATAGACTCATGGGTCTAAATTTTGAGGGTTTAATGAGATTCGTAACCTTAGAGATATGGATAACCAAAGTATCCTTCCAATCAGATGGCTAATTACCTATGAAAAAAAAAAAATAAGCTGATAGCATTCCAAATATCTCACTTGACAATCTCCCAATTCCACTTAAGGAAAGTTGTTGTTATCCCATCCAATAAAAAAGATTTGTTATTCCCTAGTTATTTCATTGTAGTATTAAGTTAATCCTCGGTGAAATCAACATTTAATAGATTTTTTTGCAAGCTTCAATCTTTTGAATCATTTGAAAATATGGCCACCCATCTAAGCAAGACTACCTTAACCTCCATTTTCTACAGAGAAATTGAGAGAAGATATTATCTAAGGTTAGGGTCTTCCACCAAGTCACCATTTAGCTAGTTCACTTGAATAATTCTATTGTATTCCTTCTAATTGAAGTAAAGGAGTGGAAGAAATATGAATTGGTGTCACCTTTCTCTAGCCACCTGTCATTTCCTGTTTCCTCCACCAAGTGGCTAGCCTATCTTAAGTACAATTTAGTTCTTAAACTTTAACTATCATCTCCAATAGCTACTCTACATTCAATCCCAACCCCTGGAATTCCTTCTTCAACTAAGGTAAAATATCATCATTAAGGGACTACTTCAAAGCATCAACTCCTTAAACTTATTCTTGCTTTGATATTGCAACCCCCAAAGTGATATTTTATGATTTCTTTGCAAAATATTATTTGAACTTCCAAAATCAAATTTTGTCCAAGCTTTGGATATAATGCTCCATGAAGAAGGATATGAGGTATAAACATTCAGAAATCTAAGAATCCTTTGTTGATGACCCAGGGCATTGGCCAACCCTAATAATATAGGAATGTGATCTGATCCCACCTGAGTTAAATATTTTACCACAATAAAAGAATACATTATAGAGCTGATGATTTTAATTGGAATCTATCTAGCCTTTCCCAAGTTCAACTTAACCTATCCTTATTATTACACTGAGTGAATTGAGGCCATGAGATCCCACATAATAAGCATCATTTTTTTAACATGTAGTCCTTTATTTCTTGATGCCCTAATATAATAGAAATAACTTACCTTTATTTTTTTTCCTTCTTTGATATTATATAATTGAAATTTCCTCTTGCTAGAGAAGGTTGATCTTTGGATTAAATAAACTCAATAGTTTACCCTAATGATTTTCTCACATGAACATCACTATTTCTATACACAATTACAATAGACCTCATAATAAAATTTGGATCTTTTAAGTTTACAATCACACATTGAGTTCTGGAAGATACTATAGTGAAAGAAGCTACATATTTTTTTTCGAAGAGCCAAAATTCTTCTTGATCTCCCCATCATAGGTGAGCGGTAGAAATCCTAGTTAACTTTAATGATCTTATTAATACTCCCCTTATCAAGTGTTTGCATCTTGGTTTTTGTCAACCAAATAAAGAAGACCTCATGATCTTTAATTAAACTTCACAAGTAATAAGTAGCCTCTCTTTTCTAGGCTCCCCTATAGTTCCAAAAATAGAATTGAGGTCATTATTTAACTAAAGGGGAAGCATCCTCACGGGGGGGGTGGGATGGGAAATGCATACTAATTATGCGCCTCCTGGTTTATTAGTTCATAACTTTATTCATCAAATTCTAAAAAACTTAAAATTAAATAACTTCGATAATTAAAAATAAATTTGCTAATAAAGAAATAAAACATCAAAATGTAAATTTAAATTAAATTCTCCTCTTTAGCTTATAATAAGAAAATCATTCTAATATTGATAACTTAAACATAAATTTCCTTAAGGCATATCAAAGCCGCACTCTAGTCTAGGATAGGTTACTGCTTTTTTGCTTGTCTTTTGGTGTGATCAGATGCTTTTCTTGGAGGGTGTCCAATGCTTTGTTTGTTTTATTTCATGTACTCCATATGTCATACCTGCATTTTTGCACTTTTACTTTTGTGCATTGCACCTTACTTTTTTTTTAAACAACAAATATAGGAAAAGCTATTACAAACTACTTCCCAAAAAAAAAAAAAATCTTCACCTTCCTTCTATAATAAAGAGGTAAAAGAAGAAGGAATGTTACTAAAATCAAAACAATCCAAAGAAAATCAATACTAAGTGCATAAGTGACACAAAATTCAGCTAATTTATTACATACTCTTGGAAAAAAATGAAAAATAACTTTTTAAAAACTATGCAAAAATAAAAGCTCCATATTCCAAAATCCATCTCCCTTCCAATTAGATGCCTTCATGGAATCACCTATCATATTGATGATATTTTATCTTCTCCCTCAATAACAACTCCTTTGTAGTCAAATATCCAATCTTGTAAAGCTTCTCAAATTGCTAAAATAGACTCAAGCTCTAATTGTGAATTATCCCAATGTTTTAAGCGTTTCTCGAAAGAAAGAAGTAATCTACTTTTATGATCCCTTATTACTCCACCAATACCTCCAAGATTTGACTTTGTTAAAGAAGCATCAAAATTGATTTTAATCAAGTTTAGTGGTGGGGGATGCCAAAAATCTAAAAACTCCGAATGGAGATTAACATCCAAGTCTTCTAGAAATGGATTACTCCTTGGTTGCAAAGTTGTCAATAAAACATTAACTGCAATAAAAGAAGTTGATGACATCAGGCCACCATATTTAACCACATTCCAATTTTTCTAGGAAAAATAAACTGCAGTAAGATAAACTTGAATAATGCTTGGATTAGTTTTTATCAACCTTCTATGTTTAGTAATACCTCGTCCATAGAATGAGAAAAAAGAACTTCAAACCCCCAATCTCTTAGTTTTATAATAATCTCAACAAGATACTTACAAAGCATTATAATATGAACAATATTTTCAATTTCTTGACATCCTCTAACGTAAGAAATGGTTTCCCTGAGTTTTCTATGATTATGGAATTCATTTGTAGGAAGTGCATTTTTACTAACTCTCCACCAAAAGAAATGAACTTTTGGTATAAACTTCAATTTGGACAACCATTTCATGAAAGCATCCACTTCTTCATTATATAAATGATCCAGCTCATGTTGATTGGCTAATGAAGTAATAGTTGTAGAGAGAGTTGCTATTTGCATGTTTTACATTCTTGAAACTTGTATTATTTTGATGATTTCAAATATTATTATTTTATATATCTCCTAACACTTTTTGGAAGATTTTCTTTTGCTCTAATGTGTACTAACATTTTAGGAAAATCAACTCCAAGCGATGAAGACTTCAAATTATTCATTTGTAATTTATAAGTTTTGAAATGAGAGGGAGTGATTGTAATTGAGTGAAAAATCACAACACACACTCTTGGGGGAACAATTTTTGTGAACTGATCGTACGGGAAGATTCTGGTTCGTACGGGACGATCATGTCAATTAACCCCTAAGAAGAGCAATGGATCGAATAGGCGGGTATAAAATTTTTCTAAATCCTAATCATCCAGGATGAATTTTATATTCGTCCTGGGATGAACGTCTCTGGATTCTCACCTTGCACTGTTCATCCAGATGAAATGAACCTTCATCCCTGGATGAAACTCTCTGTTTGAGATCATACAGGACGAAATGAACTTTCATCCCTGGACGAAACTCTCTGTTTGAGATCGTACAGAACGAAATAAACCTTCATCCCTGGACGAAACTCTCTATATAAAATCATCCCAGGACGAATATTGTTCATCCCAGGATGAACTGAACCGACTTACCTCATTTGGTTACGTCCTGTAGAATTTTTGGAACCGACCTATATAATAACCATTTCGTACCGGACGAACCTAGTTCATACGGGATGATGAGCGTGTACGAACATAGCTCATACCAATATACATTAGGATCATTTCTGACACTTTAAGTGAAATCGTCCGGGATGATCCACGATCTTACGGGATGATCCACTGCGTACATAATTAAAAACTTGCAGTTTTTGGGCAGTTTTTTCTTATCTTTTGTATATATAGTCCAAATTAGACTGCCACCCATTCTTTTTTCTCATTGATCTACATGCTTATTGGAAGAAGAGTAAAGGAGAGAGTGAGAGAGGGCATTCAAAGAAGGATTTCTAGCACTGCAGCGTGAAGCCTTCGCTTGGTGTTCAAAGGTAAGATTTCCTACTTGTGATTTGAGTACTTCACTCTTTTTCTTTCTTCCTTCTAGATTTCTTGTGAAGAGATCTGTCAAGGATATCCAGTTCTTTACCGACACTTGGAGAGTGTGAACAGACGAAGAGTACTCTGCTCACACTAGGAGAGTGTGAAAGGACGAAGGGTACTCTATCCTCACTAGGAGAGTGTGAAAGGATGAAGGGTACTCTGCC
>NW_021320131.1:6220-9805 GCF_001605985.2 Dendrobium catenatum | reverse complement strand
GCGCCGGATCTGCGGGCTGTTGATCCTGCAGAGGATACTGTGGATATGGACTCGGGTGAGGGACTGACCGGAGAAGGTCTGGGTAACAATCTGCAGCTGGGTGTGAACGTCCCCATTCCTGGTGGCTGCGATGGCTCAGTTCCGGAAACACGCCCACAGGGTGTTTGTGAAAATGCCGCTACTAGGCTGGACAGTGGGATTTTCGGGGGGCCTGCTGCTGCCCGTCCACATGCTAAGCAAAACAATGTGTGGAAACGCCCTGAGCACATCCGAGTCACCGAGAGGGTGAGGAGAGGTCAATTCTCGGCTGATGGGATTTCGGTTGATCTCCAATTGGAGGTGGTGGAACGGAGTATCAACCTTCTCGAAAATGCGGTTGTTGGAAAAATTTTGGGCCGACGATTGCCCTTCTTTGTTTTGGAAGCTGAGGTTCGACGACAGTGGGGCCGTTTTGGCGACTTCCAACTCTCAACTATTGGGGTTGATTGCTTCGCTTGCACCTTTGCCTCCTCCGAAGCCCGGGACGCTGTTCTGTGTGGTGGACCCTGGTTCTTTAGTGGCAACATCGTTGGCCTTGATCGGTGGACTCCGGATTTCTCACCAAGCTCGTTGGAAGGCCTCTCCTCGCCGGTGTGGATCCGGCTACCTCAATTGCCTCTCCAATATTGGGATCAACAAACTCTCATCCGTATCGCCTCTATGATTGGAGAGCCGCTGTGGATCGATGCCCAAACGGGCAATGTTGGACGAAGGGAGTACGCTCGCGTTTGCGTCAAGCTGGACCTCGCTAGGAAACTCCAATCGGGAATTTGGATCAATGGTTGGAAAGGCCGGTTTCACCAACGTGTGGAATATGAAGGCCTTGGACTCTCATGCTTTGAATGTGGGCGTGTGGGACACAGGAAGGAGCACTGCCCCTCACGGGTTGGGACCGGAATTCCTACCCCGGGAAGTGCCAAGTCTGGGCCCATTGCGGGCAAATCACCGGTCTCGGGAGGAGGCTCATCCGCCAGCACTAGCAACTCGAAACAGCCTGTGGGGAATACGCCTACTGTTGGGGTGGTCACGCCGTGTCCCAACTCCAACACGTCCACCACGGGTAAGGCCGCGGGGTTCGTTAGCCAGGGTAATGCTGGACAATCGTCTTCGAGAACCCAGGATCTTGGTTCGTGCTCTCCGGAGATTCCCTTGGCTCCGGATGATGACAGCCTCTATGGCCCGTGGAATGTGGTTCCACCGAGAAAGGGTAGGAGATCGGCAAAGAAAAACCAAGCGGAGGAGAAATTACCTCTCGGTGAGAACATCCCCAGGCAAGTCAATTTGGCGAAAGTCAAGGAGCCCAAAGTGCAACGTATGAAGGAGAATTTCCGTCCCAGTCGTGGGGACAAGAAGCCGGGGCTCACGGAGCCCCTTTTGTTTTCGGCGGGGGTTAGATCTGTTGAGGCCAGGCCTACGAGACCCAAACTTGGAGCCTCCAAAGCCCACTTCGACAAAGAACTGAAGGCGCTGGGGCCAATTGAGGAGGCCCCGAGGAAGCGCAGAAAAGATAGCAGCTCACCTTTAAGCGGCGGGGACGCTTCCCCTATGGTTAATTAATGCCTACAATCCTATTCTGGAATTGCAGGGGGGCTCGTAAGAAGTTGACGAGCCACTTCCTGCGGCACCTCATTTTTGAGAATGAGGTCTTGTTTGTTGGGCTGACCGAAACTAAGGTGGAAAACTTTGACCGTGCGGATGTCGATCGCCTTGTGGGGCATGGATGGGACTTCTTTCACCAGCCGGCCGTGGGCAAATCTGGAGGCCTTTTGGCTATCTGGCGGAGGGAAGTTATCAAGTTTGATGTGGCTGTGGCCACGGATCAATGCCTGATGGGAAGGGCAACTTTGCCTAACCTGCAAACTTGGAAAGTGGCTTTGGTGTACGCCAATAAGGATCACTTGATCCGTCGACAGCTGTGGGAGGCCATTACGGCCAGCCTGACGGGGGACGGGCCGCTTATTGTGGGCGGAGACTTCAATTGCTGCCTCTCGCAAGAGGAGAAGAAGGGAGGAAAGCGTTTCAGATTTTCTGCAGGGGCTCAGGAAATGGTGGATTTTATGAATGCAGCGGACCTCCATGATCTCGGGTTCACGGGTCCCAAGTTCACTTGGTCGAATAATAAAGATGGTAATAGTCGCATTTGGGTCCGTCTGGACCGATTTCTTATGAACTCAGAGGGGCTCGGGTTGGCTCCCTTTGCTACCGTCAGGCACCTGAATAGATTGGCGTCGGATCACTGCCCGATGGTTCTTGATTTGGGGGGCACGGGTGCTGCTGCGAACTTTCGGTGGACGCGGTTTGAGGATGTCTGGATGACTTACCCAGCCTCTTGGCGTGTTGTGGCCAATGCGTGGAACAAGCGGGATGCTGGGGATCCTGCGGAGGTGGTTAACCGCAAATGCAGGCGCACGTTAAGGGCCTTGGTTTTCTGGAGTAAACACCGAATCCGCGACCTTGGGGAGCAGAAACACTCACTGGAAAGTCGTATCTCGGCTCTCCAACAGTTGGACTGCTCGGATGAGGGGCTCACCGCTGAGCTAGAGGAGGAATTACGTCGCCTTGTGGGAGAATTCCATGCAGTTCTGAGTCGCTTGGCCACGTGGTGGGGCCAACGTGCTAAAGTTAGGTGGATTGAGGACGGCGACGCCAATTCACACTTTTTCCATGCTGTGGCCACGGCCAGGAGGCGTTCCAACCGGGTCTTGGAGCTGCGTACGGCCGACGGGACTATGCTTGATGAGCCGGGTCTGATCCAGAATGAGTTCTGGAGGTTCTTCTCGGACAAGTGGCGGGGACGTATCACAAACACTAATAGTTGGCCGATTTTTCCTGAGGAAGCGCAAATTCCGGCTGAGACGGCAGCTATTCTTGAGGAGGATGTTTCGGAGTTGGAGGTTCATCGGGCTGTCTTTGGGATGGGCAATAATCGTGCCCCCGGCATGGACGGTATCACCTCTTCTTTCTTAAAATTTTACTGGTTTATTGTTAAGGATGACATTTGCAGAGCTATCCAAAGCTTCTTCCAAATTGGCTCAATGAACCCGAGCTGGAAGGAGACACTTGTGATCTTGATTCCCAAGGTGGATAATGCGTCGGCCCCGCCTCAATTCCGCCCGATTAGCTTATGCCAGTCACTTTACAAGGTGGTGGCCCGTATCTTGGTGAATCGCCTTAAGCCCATTCTGCCGAGCCTAGTCGGAGAGGAACAGGGTGCGTTTGTACCGGGCCGCTCTATTGCTAGTCACGGGCTGTTGGCACAGGAGATGATGTGCAAGTTTCAGCATTCGACGATGCTCTCTGGTCTCATGGCTCTCAAGGTCGATATGGAACAGGCCTATGATTGTATGTCTTGGGAGACTCTTGAACGTGCTATGGGGGCAATGGGGTTCTCCGATCGGTTCATCTGCTGGGTTATGGCGTGCATTTGTGGACCCAGGTTTGCTTTCATCCTCAATGGGCATCGGTCGCAATGGATTAATGCGTGTAGCGGTCTTCGGCAAGGATGCCCACTATCGCCTTACTTATTTATTTTATGCTCTGAACTTT
>NW_021320131.1:0-1407 GCF_001605985.2 Dendrobium catenatum | reverse complement strand
CCGGGCCGCAATGTTTCTACTTCTTGGAAAATCCTTATGGACGGGGCGGCGTCCTTGCGTCCAATTCTGCGTTGGAAAATTGGTAACGGCCAGCAGGTTGACATACTCTCCGACACCTGGATTCTTGACCGTCGGCTTGATTTGTGGCCGGCTTTTGGTGACCTTGGGCACCTTGAAAATTGCACGATTAGCCACCTCCTTGACCTGGACGGTGGTTGGAATGCTGACATGGTTCGCACCAGCTTTGGGGAGATTATGGCCAATCGGATTTTGACCACTCCGATCACGCCTGGGGGTGCGAATGATATGCCAGAGCTCATCAGACCGTGGGCTGGACGGTCAGTTACTGCCTTGGCTTACGATGCCATTGTGGGCCAACCCTGCTATCAGTTTAGTTGGTTCAATAAGCTTAAATTGCACCCCCGTGAACGTCTATTCTGGTGGCGTCTACTCCGGGACGCCATCCCCACAAATTCCTGGCTCAGACGGCGTGGCCTGACCGACTGCAGCCAATGCCCGTGGGGATGCACTACTGTGGAAGATGTTGAACATTGCACTATTCATTGCACTCAGCTGAAACTCATTCTTGAACAACTTGCGCGCTGGGGGTTTGTGTTTCCGATCACTCCTTCCTTCATTGAGCTGCTCGATAACCTTCGCTTGCTTGCTGGGAACAACCCGGCTCTCGGAAGACTATATTGCTCGGCGGTCTATCAAAACTGGCGAGCCCGTAACAACAAGAAACATGGCCGGTCGTGGGGCTCTCCGACGGTGCTGGCTGCTACGGTCTTGGGTGCGATGCCGAAGCCTCATATGATGCCTTTTAAGGAGCAATGGCGCATCAATCAGCCCAGTGGGCTGCCGATTCACAAGCAATGGTGCGTCCCCCCTCCTTGTTGGCTGAAGATGAACGTCGATGCTTCTCTCCTACCGTCCAACCGTGCTGGCTTGGGCCTTGTCATACGCGACCATGAGGGGAAGTTGGTGCTGGCCGCTGGGCACCATATTGAGCATTGGGATGCTAATTTTGTTGAACTTCTTGCGGCTCAAGCGATTAAAAATGTGATCGAAGACTGGATGTTTGATTGTCCTGGCATTATAATTGAAGGGGACTGCACAAAGGTTATTGTATGGCTGCAGAATTTACGCGATCACCGCTACAGGCTCCACCGTGAATCTCCTGATGTGGACTTCTCCTTTTTGGGCTACTTTAATCAAGTTCTTTTTAACTATGTACCTAGGCAAAGCAATAGGCCTGCTGATTTTTGTGCTCGTTATGCATTAGATAGATCTTTTCTTTGGAAGTGTATTAGTGACCCGGACATACCGGACGCTTTCACCTCACTGTTGAGGGAGGAAAGTGACCGTGTATAGTCTTCTATCTTGTACCTTTTCTTTCAATTTCTA
>NW_021320130.1:1272-11945 GCF_001605985.2 Dendrobium catenatum | reverse complement strand
ACCCAACGACATCAAATTTAGCCCAATCCGAGCCCAAATGAGCTCAAATCAAAGGACCAAAGCATTCTTGAATGCTTTAGAGCATTAATTAGATGACCAAGTAATGTCCGATTGTGACATGCATATAGTCAAATTGAGCGGCTAGACGAGACAAATCCAGCGAGCCCAAGATAGAATAATTCTAACATCGTTATGATATATAAATATTCAAAAATGCTTTCCGCCTATTTGTTGGCCACCACCGGATCTATTTTCGATCATTGACCCTTGCCAGACTTCTACCCATTTGTTGATAGCTATATAATCTCTTTTGGATATCTTCTCGACCATCGGCCGTCTTCGAGCTTCTGCTCGTTCTTTGATAGCTGCAAAATATCTTTCGTATCTCTTCCCGACCACGGGTCGTCGTCGGACTTCTGCTTGTTTATTGGTCACTATCGAATCTCTTCCATACCCTGAGCATCATTGGACTTTCGCCTGTTCGTTGATAGTTGTTGAATCTCTTCAGGATCCCCAACCATTGGCACTTGACAGACCTCTGCTGAGTATTCTCCTAATTGTTGCTACCAGACTTTAAATACCTATCATTACATCAATACCAAGAATATTTGCCTGAACTTTGGTCGATTCTCCAATACATTGTATTCTCCTGAACCTTGAATTAAAGGATGGTTTGACCTCTTTAATTTGCTAAAAAATTATCGGAATCATTTCAATTAGGCAGGGCCTCATGGTATTTCCCCTTTTCAGAAATTTTCACATAAGAATTTTTGTGTTCCTTTATCATTTCAATTATCAATTTGTGCACTGAATACTTGTGCATCGCTAAGACTTAAAATACTTTCACTGTACCACCGTGAATTTCTCAACCTACAATAGTTTGACACCGTCTTTGAAAAACATTCCCAACATACTTCTTCAATGGCCAGCAATCAACCCTTCGATCAAGAACAACAAACATGGGAGATCAAGTCCCCCCAAGCCTCACTTTAGAGGATCGTATGCATAGGACGGAAGAACTGCAAAGTCAAATCCTAAATTTTTTAGGAGAGGTTGGTAAACATATGGTATCATCACAAAACGATAAAATTTTCCTCCACAATATCATTAACACAATATGGGTGGAAAATTTGAAGAAACTCATTATCACGCCAATATTCCTCCTGCTTCAAAGTTTGATTCAGAGATAGAAAAAAAGTTGCAAGTTCAGCACATCCTCCAAAATTTTCAAACCATTGTAGATACTCCTCATGATTTTATACTAGATGAATTACGATGTCTTGTCCAAGAAGAATTTACGATAAGAGATAGGAATCATTTTAATCACCAACATAGCTTCCAAGAATCATCTCCTTTAATATATGAAGTTCTCCATCATCTTATTCCAATAACAGCCCTTAAATAAAGTGGAAAGTAGGGCCTATTCAAATATTCTGACGTGACCACAAAATCCGAACATGGACCCGACTCGTTTGAAAAACGGGTTGGGTTCGGGTTCACAGATTCGATCCGTTTGAAAAAACGGGTCGGGTTCGAGTTAACCCGGCGGGTTGCCGGTCAACCCCGAAAAACCCGTTTAATTTAAAAATTTTGGATTCCCGCCCGCTCTTCCAGCTGCCCCGCGCCCTTGCCCGCGTTGCCCGCTGTCGCGCCTGCGCGGGTCACGCCTCGTGCGAGAACCGCTGCGCTGTGCTCTTTGCCGCGCTCGGACTTACCGCCATATCGTGGGCTGCACTGCTCCCGCACTCGTGCCGTTCGCGCCGTCGCCCGAGAGGCTATTTGCGCTGTCACATTATCTGCCAAGCGCTCGTGAAACGGCCGAGCTCTTTCCTGCGTTCTCTGCGTGCGGCGTCGGTGTCGGGTCACCCCGACAACGCCGGACGGGTCGGCGTCGCGGTTTTTTGAAATGTCCGCCCGTTTGCAAAAACGGTCGAGCAATTGACCATTCTATCCGAGGTCAATACTCGGGTGCTCACCCGAATCCGACCCGTCGACCCAAATTACACCCTAGTTGGGATAGTGTTATAGAGCTTTAACAATCAGGATTAGGTCAATAAGAATTTTACAACTTTTAAAAGATGTGTCCTCGCCCTCTCGCACACACTAGCTGATATTTGGCTTCCAGACTAGAACTAAAGATAAACTGAAATATTGAATCAAATTTGAATGGGAACTGGAGAAGCATACTCACGAAATACAGAAGTATTCAAAGTTCTTTATAATGATAGAATAGAGGAATGAAGGAACTGTGTGTATTTCAAATTGAGTAAAATAGGAATACATGAAGGTATACCTAAGGCTAGCAAGTGTAGTAAAGATTCAATACCTAACCCATGGGAAGTCTTACATAAGTGTTGGCGGGCTGACCACGTAGCGGGTATTAGGTAGGCAATACGAATAATGCAAATTACTAGAAATAAAAATACATAAAATAAATGTATTTGTATTTATCAGCACAATTGTTGGCGAACCTTCACCCTAGACTTTCTCCATTTGATGATGTAATGTAATTATGTCCATCTAAGATGCCACCATCTAACCTCAACCGTAGCTACTGCATGCTAAACGCTCCTCCGCCGGACCTTTAAGCGCTGCCACTATTAGCTAAACCTCCACCACGTACCAGTCACAATCCGACCTCTGCCGATCCTCACCGTCGGACCTCCGATCATTGCTGACAGGCAGCCATGCCACTACAAGTCCTTATGAGCCTCAATCACCCTGACTACGATCACTCAAACGGCTGTCAGGTCAAAACTACGATCCCTTCGGAACCTCGCACGACGTTGCCACTTACAGTAGTTCTGACCATCGTTGCCCGTCGATTACAATTCATTATGACCTTCGTCGCTCAATCACTAATGAAATCCCAGAACTACTGTCACTCGATAACGGTCCCTTGGACCATCGTCCCCCAATTATAGTCCTTTTGACCACAATCCCCCCAACTACGGTCCCATTTGCCCTAAGTACGATCCCATTTAACCCATTGATCACCTCCACTAGTGCAACATCTTATGACTCATTCTCGAGATTATCATCGGCCGATTGTGGTCCTTCGTACCACGAATGCCTACCAACCAAGGTCCTTTTGATCTATTTGCATTGAAAAATAAGTGTTCTCCAAACTTCCGTCGTGATATGATTCATCTGACCTCCAATTACCTGACTACGGTTTGCTCGTGTTAAGTATTTACTCAACTACAAATCTCTTCTGACCTTAGTCTCTCACCGACCTTAATAGTCTCTCAACCTTCTATTGCCCGACTGTGTCCGTCTGACATCAGTGCCTTGCGACTATATGTGTACCTCAACTACGGTCCCGTCTAAGCCACCGTCGCTAAAGCTATGGTCCCTCCGACCTCTAATCGTTCGAACGCTATTGCATTTTCAACGTACAAATCTCTTAACTACGATCCTTCTTAGCCCTCTCGTCGCACTACTTTGGCGTAACCGACTAACACGAACAACGCTAACGTTCATTTTTAGGAAAGAACTCTCATATCATGGGAATTATTCTTATCCAACTCCAACATAGCCAATTAATTATGCTATACATGATAGTATTATATATTAACTTGTGGTGCCAACGCGCTTTTCTTCGAGGAAGGTTTGTAATCCCAACAATTAATAATAGTGGCACAAAGGCCCATGATTTTATCCCTTTTCCATAATTTTCCACCGTAAAAAAAAATTCGACATCTCTTATGACGTTTGTATCTCTCTTTCTGGTATATGCTGGATTCTTCAATGCTAAGCTTAAGACGTCAAACATCCATCTCTCGCATATCCCACGAATATCCGGCTACGCTAACAATCCTAAATACATTTGTATTGAACATGAGAAAACTTAATTATAACTACTTCATAACAAATAACATTAGCAGGAGAGCTTTAAAATAACATCTAAATAATCATTAGGTGTAAATATCACATAGAAATATAGAATGCTGAATTAATATGGCGAATTAAACATTAATTCGACGCAGAAAATAAAATTTAAATTAGGCAATGAACATTTTCATTCACAAAATCAACACAAGATCTGCTTATTACAAAACTCAGAAAGAGGATCCACGGATCAACTTCCATTTATTAACAAAACCCTACATACCCACACACCGACGACGCGACCTAATAAGCAGCACTGGTCTCCTTCCTCCCCCACCTTGCCAACATCGAAATCTCCCCGCATTCCTCGCGAACAGTGCTCCTAATCTCCCTTTCCCACCCGTCAGCACGCCCAGCTGCCCCATCTTCCCATCGAAAACCCAAATCTTTCAAAGAAAAACGACTGATTCCAGCGGCAAAATCGATGCCACCACCTCTGCTTCGTCCTGGAATCCATAATACAAATTCCTGCGTCGGAGTAAAAAAGCCCCTGCTGTTCATAGATCCACGTACAGTACTTGTTGTCGAAGACGTTGGGCTGCGGATGTCGAGCACAGGTGGTGTTGTTGGGTGGGTTAGGAAGAAGGGCAAGTGAGGCGGAGGTTTTTGAAGAAGGTTTGGGTCCATGGTGGGATCCACGGAGGAGGAAGATGCGGTTGTGAGAGGAGGCGCAGTGGCCGCGGCCCCGATCGTGTGGCCGCCGTGATGAGGGCGACGAGGGGTGCGGTAAGCGATCGAGATTATGCGGAGCAGAGGATGGGTGAGGATGACGAGCCGTTGAGGTCGGGGCGGGGAGTGCTGGCGAGCTGTGAAGTTGCGTGTGTGCGACTTCAGACCGTCGCGGCGGGCCGAGTGGGACTGTGTAGTTCGGACCGTTAACCGCCCTGTCGTGTGTGCAGCAGATGCTTTAGGAGCATTTTATGCAGGCAAGTTGGATTTTTTTGTTTTTTCAATATTTGTATTACTAACAAATATTAATTAATTACATCGCGTAAAGATTTTTTGAACACCCAATAATATATTTATTTTTTAATTTTAAATTAAAAAGTTGACAAAATTTAACTAATGTTGTAAATCATTGTACAATAATATTTATTTACATTAATTCATAAAATTTGAATGCCAGAAATAGGCCCTACTCTCCTTGTTGTACCTATTTTCTATACACATTTTCATATGTGGATTTTGTTTGGTAATTAATTTTTTATTTACTTTTTTAAAATAAAAATTTAAATTCAAAAATTAAAATTTGTATACTAAAAAATTTATTTTAAAGAAACGGTTAGAGAAGTCGCGTCCAAAACTGATGGCTTAGACTTCAATTGGAGAATAACTTTATTATGAGCGTTTAAAGCAATTATTACTAGCAAAATTTTGTATTTCTTTAAAACTATTTAACAAACTAGTAAAAAAGTGTCATTCCCTAACTAGCCCAAGCTAAACCACTAATTTAGAGTAAGGGGTGTCCAATTCAGATCAGCGATCAGGCAGTTCGGTCGAATCGGAACTGACCCAGCACTGTTCTGGGATGTAAACCCAACTCGACCCGTTTTTTAAAAACGGGTGCGTAGATTTTCAACCCGAACCCGACCCGGACAACCCGACCCGCACCCGCTTTTTAATTTTGAGATATATTTGCAATCAAAATTAATTATATAAGCCTTTTTTAAGAATGCTTTGGCTGAAAAAAAATAATAGAGGAAAAATATCATGTCATGGCCTTATTTTATAAATAAGCCCTCTTATTTATTGAAATTTGTAACAAACAATATTTAATTATTTTCATTTTCTTTTTAAAAGAACGTCTTTTAATAGAAGAAATATGCACTATAATAAAATATGTTAAAAGGAGTGACGAGCATATGAACAATTAAATAAGTTGTTAGCTTCGATAACGATACTCAACCACTCCTCTATTCTAAAAGTTAATCAGTCTCAATAATCAGACTTTTCAAACCACAGAATCAAACAGCGTAGAAAACTTCAAACGCCGACCCACCCGTTCCCACAATGCTCACGAACAATTATATATATCTATTAATATGAATTATGTATGATGTATTTGTGAAAAATTTAAATAAAGATAAACTCTTAAACGTCGGGACACCTTTTGACATAAATTTTCAAATTTTATTATAAACTTTAGGGGCTGTTTGGTAGCACGATTCAGGCCGGATTTGAGTGAAATCCAGCCAAACTGCCTAAAATGCAAAACGAAATCTCACGGCAAATGAAAGCCACCGTAGATAAAAAATTTCGCCTTTTATTGCTAAATCCTGGATTCTCAAAATACTGTTTGTTGCCGGATTTACGAAATTCATTGGCTCCAAAGGCAGAGTGTGTTCGTTAAATTCGCTCTATAGTCAAACAGTCACACGAGATTTAATAGGATTTATCATGAATGTTACCAAAAAGTTTTAAGGATTTGGACCCTGAGGATTTTTTAAATTCGAATTTACAAATTTATGAAATTATACTTTAATCAAATCCTGGGTGCTACCAAACATCCCCTTAAAGTTAAGAGTGCTCATAGAAACACTTCTAGATAACTAACATCAATATGACAAAACAGTAAATTATTACATAAAAACGGACAATAGCTCAATAGTTAAGAATTTTGACTGCTACATTATTATTGTTTATAAATATATATACATTTATTTCAAAATAAATAAATAAAAAATTGAATTTATCATAAGTAAATTCAGATTTTTTTTTGCTATATGCTATAGGAGATATAGAGCAATAGAAATAGGGTGTTATTGTGATCAAAATTTTATAAATCATATTTATAAACAATCTTATAAATATTATCTCACTTCATAATATCGCTACTCTATATAGATCTTAAATAAAATAATCCAGCAATATCAAGATAGTAAGATTTTGATAATTGGGATAATTTTTTTATTGATTTTTGAAAAGTTATCCTAAATCAAACCTAAATTATAAAATAAATATTTGAAATATTTCAAAATCTACACACAGATAGTTTTTAAAAATTTTGTAATAAGCCCATTTTTTTGGCCTGAAGTGAATCAAATAATTTTTTTTTTAATGGAGATAAAATTAATAATATATTTGAAAGGATGAGATCAATAGCATGTCTACCAAATATATGAATTCTAGGGATATTATCCCTTAGAGATAATATTATTTTTTATTCAAAATATTAAGGTATAAATTTATTTTAGATGAAATTAAAATTCAAAATATTTTTTTAAATTAAATAAATTATATTTAGGTTTAGTTTGGAAGAAATTTTTTATTACTTAATTTTCAGTCTTTAAATACAATTTATATTTGGTCACTATTTTTTCGTTACTTTTAAAAAATTATTCTAAAAAATTACTTTCTATAATAATTTTAAATAGTTACTTTATTTACATTACACAACTCACCTTGGCCTATTTTCTTCCAACTAAGAGATTTTGGGTTCAAGTCTTTGTGTATGTATTTTTGTGTGGAGTTTGTTCTTAAATGACCTAAAATGTCCGATATTTTTTTTTTTATTTACATCATCTTTACAAAACAACAAGAAAAGCTGTCCCAATGAAATCTTCCAAAAAAAAAAGTTATTATCATTCACAAAATAGGAAGTTTAGTTTAGATAAAAAAAAAAATTTCTTCATTTATTCAGACAGAATGAAAATTTTCTGTATATTTTATTGAAATAAGGTAATAGATAACTAAAAATTGATGATAACAAATTGAAATTATATATATATATATATATATATAATATATATATATAATATTATATATATATATATATATATCAAAATTTAATATATTTAGTTAGTATTCAAATTTTTATATTACATAAATCTAACTCTCAAAATTATAAATTATATTTAAAATTCTATTAATATTAATAATAATTTAAAATAAAGTATATCTTTCCAACATATAATTGAATTAGATTAAAATATTATAATAATATATATAAATAAATATAAAAATTTAAAATATTAGATATATAAATTATGGTATGAAAAGTATATGAAATTTATCCCAAAATAAATTTAACTGATATGACATCCATTTTTTTTTTCTTACATTTTTCACCATAAATTGCAGTTAAACGCAATTCATAGATTATGATGCCTTGAAAGCAGAAAAAGCAAAAATTAGCGGTCTAGAGATAGAAAGAGAAATTACCAGGAAAACAGAGTCCCTTGCTGCAAGAGCGACCACGTCGGCGCAGGAGACGACTCGGCCACATTTCCTGTCGATCAGAGCGCGGAGGTCGTTGATGGCCTTGAATGCCTCCGGCCTCAGCGTCAAGTTCGGCGGCGCTTCCTGCTCGCTCGGCCCGCTTGCCGACCCGTCAAGTAGCACCGACGCGTCGCAACCCTACTCATTATTCACTTCACTCGTAAGAAGATTATTTAAACCATATGATCAAACACAAAGAGAAAACCTTTTTCTTATCCTATTTTAGGCAAGATTTAGCTTAGATTCTGTCAAAAAAGAAATTTTTTTATGAATATTATCATTCACATAATTAATTAATCAATTATTTTATTGCGTGATCTCAGCTGTATTAGAGTACAAATCAAGCCAAAAGAGTTATAATAAAATACGATTAAGCCATAGTAGCTCCAACAAAAAACTCAAAAGACGAGCAGATAAAAAAAATACAGAAATAACATAGCAGAAAGTGTCAAAAGACTATCAGCAAGAACAAAAAGAAAGAGGGGAAACAGTGAAACTCTGAGGTTTTTAACAGTTCTGATATAGTAACGAAGACTTTGATACCTGGACGAAGCAGTCATGAAAATGGACGCGTAGAAGAGCAGCAGCGAGGCCGATGTTTTTTTTGAACTCTTTCTTGAGGAAGCCTCTAACGATGGAATCCAGATTAGGGCAGCTTGACTTGTAGAAAGTGAAGGAGAGGCCGTTAACTATGGGAGGGAGGTTCTGCGACAACGCCGGCGGCGGGGAGGAGATGAGGGCGAGAGCAGAGACTAGGAAGCAGAGGAGGATAGAAGCCATGGAGTATAGTGATGAGCTTGAGCTTCTCTGGTTTTGGGTAGCTGGAATAGCAGCATTGGTTACTATTTATAAACTGACCAATGATTTGCCTGTAGATTGGATGGCAAGCATTGTAATTTTTGAAAAAAAATTTATCAGGATTGTCTGATCGATGTCAAATATATCATTACTGAGCTTCAGTATACTTTTTACTCAATTAATATAATTAGTATATTATATATAAATATTAATCTTATTATATATATATATAACAATTATGAAGTTATTATGATATATTTTATATAAGAATATTATGATATAATTTATTTTTATAAATTTTTTTAAGGAAACTGATGTATTTGATTAATTCATTGACCAGATAAAAGTAGACTGAATACTTTAAAGTCCAATTTAGGTTTACGGATTAGAGTTGGGGTATAAATTTTTTTACTTTTTTTCACACTCAAAACATCAACCTTCTAATGACCCGATTAAAAGAATTTATATATTAGATATGACCTATTTTAACAAAGATAGAGGTAAACGTAAAAGAGAAATTTACATACATACCACTTTATTTCATGTTATTTACATATCAAACTAAAAACATTAATATTACATGTCTATCACCCTTATACAACTTTAATATCAAATATATCACTCATATAATTCATTTCTATAATTCATACAATCCTATAAACTTTAATATTTCATTCAATGCACACAAATTCATTCTATTGGTGGTAGTCATGTAATATTAATATTTTCAATGTTAAATATGTAAATAGCATGAAATAAAGTGGTATGTATGTAAATCCCTCAAGTTAAAAAGACTTAGGGTTCGTTTGGGACGGCTTTTTTATTGCCTTCTAAAACGGAGTTTTACTACAAATTTTTTTATTTTTTAACTAAAACTCCGTTTTAGAAAGCAATAAGGCTTCATTTGGGCGGCTATTTCTAAAAATAGCTTTTTTGTTTAAAAATTAAAAATTGTATACTATAAAGCTACTTTAAGAAGTAGCAAGAAAGCCGTCCCAAACAAAGCCTTAGTTAAAAAGTACTTAAAATGATCATTTTTATTAGATTTAAAAGGAAATTTTTAAATCTCAATAGAAGACAATAAAAAAAAAAATTATATAATCGACCTCACATAATAGAATAAAGGATTGAAGTTATTGTTGTTGTGACTTAGGATAAATCATAATTTTTTTTTTCAGGGATATAAGTAAGACATAATTTTTTTTAATTGACGTAATACATATTTAATATTAAAAAAATGATTTCAAAATCTTACTAATAGATTTTAAAATCACAACCTTTTTTATGTCTATCTTTTTATTAAATAACGGTACAATATAGTGTTTTTTTCTGTTGCTTTTCTGCATTGAAAAAAGAGAGAGACAGAGATAAAGTGTGATGGGAGTGGGTTAAGCACGAGACTGAATATATAAAAGCCAAAAAAAGGAGAAACCCATAGCAGCATCGCATTCAAGTCTTTCTTATCGGTGCTATAATAGGCAAAATTTTAGGAAGAAGTACGATTCGTGGCGTTATTAGGGGAAGAAGCGTAATTCGGAATAAATTTTAAAAGAAGCAATTACGCTATAAAGTACGGCGTATTGTAGAATGCGCTGAAATTAAACGCGTATAAAAAGAATGCGCTGATCTGTATAGTGCATTTATGCAATGCGCTGAACATTTAAGCGCATTCTTAAGAATGCGCTTAAATGTTCAGCGCATTCTTAAGACCTGAACTGTTCCAGCTGTTGAATATTATCTGCTTTGGCGTTATCCCCGACCAGATC
>NW_021320130.1:0-1172 GCF_001605985.2 Dendrobium catenatum | reverse complement strand
AATAAATCAATTCAATCTATCAATTTCGGGAAAATCAAAAATCGTACGAAAATCGGGCAGAGTAACGACAGTCTGTCAAATTATACAAAAATTCTGCAAAAAGCACAAATTCTAAATTTCTTCAAATTACAGCAGAATATCCACGACATCAATACAAGACTATTATTCTATAGAATCCAAATCAAATCAAGTCCTGATATTTTCCTATTCAATTAAAATCGCGTAGAATCAATTCCGACCGGTAAAATTGTCACAGAAAATACTCAAATCATGTACAATAATCATATCTATAACATACTAAAAGTTGTGCAGTGAAAGTTGTGTCAAATCAGAATCATATCCAAAATTCGACTACGAAAACACAAAATAATGCAAAACTCGGTCAAAACACAATATCTCTGAAAACAGAAATAGGATTCGGAGTCCTTACCACGAGATCTTCACTTTTCCCAACAGCAGCGTCGGACGAAAAGCGCTTTGCGGCCTCCAAAACCCAGCTTTTCCTCTTTTCCCTTTCTCTTTCTCTCTCCTCAAAATATCTGTTTTTATAAAAAATGATTTTCTCACTCCTCAAAACGAGCTGATTTTCTTATATCATTAGGCTGATCGGCCCGGCCGATCGTCAAATCTTCCCGGGACGATCAGACCAAAATCGATCGTCCTGGACGGTTCCCAGAACTAGTTTCAGGACGATATTTTGAACAGTACAGATCGGCCTGGACGATCTCACTATCGTCCCGGACGATCCTGGGAGGAAAATCCAAGTCAGAGAGGAACAGTAAGGGAACGAGGTCTCACAATCTCCCCACCTTAGAAAAATATCGTCCCGACATTTCCCTACAGGTGCGAAGCAAAAACAACGCAAACCAAATCGATCCAAATCCAAATCCAAATCAAAATCAAAACTCGTCGAAATCCAAACACACAATGCAATCAAGCAAATGTCAATCACTATGTATGCAGAATGAATCCATTCTATCAAACTATCAATCAAATCCTTTCACTACACTTGCTCTAATACCAACTGTGATTCCCCAGATATCAATAGTGAAAGGATTCATCTGACATTCTGATCGAACTCCATTCCAGTTGCCTTGCTCAGACCTGAAAATTTTAACCACATATAATGAGCTTAAAAAGCCCAGCAGGTCACCAAAGCCTACAACTGAAAT
>NW_021320129.1:7212-17042 GCF_001605985.2 Dendrobium catenatum | reverse complement strand
CAAAAGGCCAAGATCGAAAGCACAATCGCGATCAAAACAAGAAAAACACAGACGAGATCAAAGGTTTATGATCTGGAAGCAGAGAAAGGAGCGGGCTGCCAAATCACAAAAAAAAAAAAATCGCCAGAGCACGGGAAACACTAGCGAAGTGAACTTTAATCTAGGCCAACATAACTTGTCCCATCAATCAACTTTAATCCAGACTAATGCTAAATTAGTAAGATGAGTTGATGGTCTATAATTGATGTAACAGATGTAACAATGTTTTTCCTTGCTATTTAACTTGACAATATCAACCTGTTGCAATTCATGACCCATAGCCGGAGATTTTGATTATGACAAATAGTGTCATTTTGAATAACCTCATTATTCATTGAATATTTTGAATTTTTCTCTTGTCTGTTAGTATTAACATTTCAACGAGATCACCTATTACTCAAGATAACAAGATGACACAAGACTAGATAGAGTAGGACGTGAAGTCTGTAACATTGTAATTTTCATTTATTTTTTATTTTTATTTTTCTTGAGTCTTACCACAAAGTGTATGCAAATTGAGCAATCATACACATACATGGGGGAGAGCTTTCTTTTAAGTGAATTTTTTAACTCTCTGTAGATCGTACTGTACGATTTTAAATCGTACTGTATGAACTACTACGGCTTAATGACTACATGTGAACTAATCCTACTGTATGATCATGATCATATTGTATGATGTATTTCTAATTTGAAACCCTAGCTGTTAGATTAATTTAAATAAGTTTTTAAATCTTAAATTTTGAACTGATCATACTGTACTATCAAATCGTACAGTACGAATATTTTAATACACACTTAAATTAACCTCCTTAATTAGTAAATTAAATTAAGGATTAATTACTAATTGGTGATCATACTATACGACATGGTTCATAATGTACGATTAATCGAGGCTATTTTTGATCGTCCCGAACATCGTATCGGACGATCCCTCGACTTTTGAACTAATTATATTAGACAATGTGAATATTATACCGAACGACCTTAAGCTTTTAATAGATTGTACTGTACAAAGTGGATTATACCATATGATAAATAGAGATGAGTTTTAGTCATCCCAACATTTTTCCTGTATAAATAGAAGGAAAATAATATATCATAATGGATGATGTTGTATCGTAATGTATGATGTTGCTCAGAAAAATTGCCTATTTGTACTCCTTCGTACCAGGATGAAGGTTATTTTGAATTGATCGTAATGTACGATCTTGGATAGTACTGTGCGAATAAAAATGACTAAATTAAAAATTTATGGTTTCTTGGAGCCTGATTTATATATGTAACTTGTATCTTTTAAAATAACATATGAGAGAGGAACGTGATAAGAAGGAGGCTTATTGAGAGAGAAATAGTTGAGAAGATTTTGGGTTTGTGAGAGGAATGATAAGGTGAGTTTGTGAGGGAGGAGGAGTGCGTGGGAGATCACACGATTGCTCCTAGCCTACTGCTCGCTTGCTTTTCATGTGGCTCACACTACAGGAAAATCACTAATTTCCGGCGGTTTGCCGACGTCCACTTTTCCGGCGGCTTTTTCCCACGGGCTGTTCTGGCGGATTTTCCGGCGGCTTTTAAAAATTTTTAAAAAAATGAATAAATTTTAAACTATTTAAATGATTTAACAAATAATTATTAAAAGTTATATTAACTATTTAATTACTATTCATGTTAAAATTAATTAGTTAGTTAATTTTAATTTTATATTAAATATTATTTTTTATTTTAAATTAATTAACATTTATTTGGAATTACGGTCAGAATATAAGTTTAACTCAAGAAACATAATTGACTATAAATCACATTTGGACAATTGGGCCAATTTTGGTAGTGTTCGAATCACCAACACAGACCCGACCCTCGTTCGATCGGGCGGTGACACGCAACGCGCGCGCACGCGCACGCCGGTGCAAGCACACACGAGCGGGCCGGCGCGGCACACGCGGTGTGGGGGGCTGCAGCTGGCTGGAACGGAGCGACGCAGCCGGCTGGGAGCGGAGGTGCTGGGCATATATTCTGCCGGGAGGGCGGGGGCGTCGCGCGCCGGCACGTGTGGAAACGGTTGGGGCGTTTTCTGGTGTCAATATTGATTTTTTCTTATATTCTTTTATTTTTATTTGATCCGGCGGTTTAAGACCACCGGAGAGCTCGCATTGTTGAATTATTTTTCCACCGGTAAAAACTACCAGAATTTATTTTCCTACACCGTTTTTACTTGGTGGGATAAATGATACCGCCGGAAACTCAAACGCCGGAAAAGGAAAAATTTCCGCCGGAAAAGGCTGTCGGAAATTGGTGGTTTCTGTGTGTCAAGAAGATCTTGGTGAGAAGATTTCTAAGAGGGAGAATCCTTCATGTTATGTCCTCTAACGTTACTCTTCCTTTCCAGAGGAAAAAAAAAAAAAGAAAAATGTGAGATTTTTGTTGCCGTCAATTGGGAGGGGTGAGAACTACTGATTGGTACTCTGCCACACCAGAAAGTTGAAAGTGAGATTTTATAAAGGCTTCTCCGCCTTGCTGTGGGGATAAAAGGAGAATTACTTTTGAATAGTGAAATTTCTGGAGTTGAGGACTTCATGGAGTGGACGTAAGTCAAGTGACCGAACCACTATAAATCTTCTGGTGTGATTTTTTTTGTTTACTACACTTTACTTAGGTTTTGCATCATTTGGTATAACTGATTGGTGAAGATTATATTCTAAATCGTTGTTTCATGATTTAAAATTTAACTACCTATTATTACAATCATATTCAAATTATTATCTTCCGCTTCAAGTTAAGTTTTAGTTTAAAATTTAAAAATAAAAAATTTATTAGAACTTCTGTTTAAGATTGTTACTTTATTATAAAAATTTTCAATTCACCCCCCTCTGGGCACACTTCATACTTTTAATTGGTATTAGAGCACACCTAAACATTAATTCTTGATTATATCCACAATAAATTGGGCTTTCTACTTAAGGTAGAAATCACTAAGGCAGATCTCGTCCAATACATTGGGCTTTCTACTGAAGGCTCTAGAGCCCACTCCTTCCTTACCAATAAATTTGACTGGAGTGCCGTCAATCTAGTTGTTAGGAATGTTGTTTTTCACCAAAACCAACCACTTATCCAGTCTCTAACCCAAAACGCTCGCATCATTTAACAAGTTTTTAGAAAATCAAACTTATCTAAAGCTGGCGATATGATTCACATGACCCTAATCCTATATGTTGTCACCTACCTCATCATGTCAAACATTAAATTTGATAAAGTCAATTTAATCCTTGATTATATCTAAAACATGACCATAGTTCGCCTTCCTACCACCCGTATAAAACTCAACTTAGCCCTTGTCCACCTCATATGTTACATTCTTCACCACAAATACCAGTTAACCTATCCTTGTGAACATGATAATCTACTATTTTCTATACGGATGCCTCCTCCTATATTTTTTTCATCGAGGGCAAGTGCATGACGAGCTAGATTTTGATGATGAAGGAGAAGTTGCTCCAGCAGGAGAACCTGCTCCACCAATATGCACCACAACGATGCCCTACACCGGCTTATCCTCACGATGATCTAATCGAACAATTCAACCAACTTGAAACCTGACTCGATGCTTACATTCAAGAATAACACCAACAATATGAGGAGGACATGCATTGATTTGGGAAAATTTTTTCTTTGATTGATCAGTAGTTCGTGTCCATCCACCACTACTTTCAGCCACCTCCACCACCACCTAATTAGGATCATTCTTTTTGACTTGTCATTGTCTTATATATTTTCTATGTTTTGTTTGTTACTCCTTTTTTGGTGATGTCAAAAGGGGAAGAAGTTTATTGTAGTTTATTATAGTATGCTTAGTTTAGATGTATTGTTTACCCATTTTTTTTATATAAAATGCATGTTTGTTTATATGTTCATGTTTTTATTCATGCTTTTAGGTTTCCTTAAAAAAAATATAAAATTATGCTAACTTGTTTGTCGATAATACTATTTGACATCATCAAAAAAGAGAAGATTATTGCAGTTCATGCCCCTAGCCTGAGATTTTGATGATGACAAATAGTGTCAATTTGAATTACCTCATTATTCATTGAATATTTTAAATTTTGCTTTTGTTTGTGAGTACTAACATTTCATGGAGATCTTATATTACTCAAGACTGGGTAGAGTAGGATGTGAAGTCTGTAATGCTATAATTTTAATTTTTTTTTTCTTGAGTGTGGCCACAAAGTGTATGCAAACTGTGTAACCTTGCACATACACAGGGGGAGAGCTTTTTTTTAAGTGAATTTTTTTTAAGTCTTTATAGATCGCATTGTACAATTTTAAATCATACTGTACAAACTACTGCAGCTCTACGGCTACCTGTGAACTAATTGTATTATAAAATCATGATTGTATTGTATGATCATGATCGTATTGTACGATGTATTTCTAATTTGAAATCATAGGCACCAGATTAATTTAAGTAAGTTTTTAAATCCTAAATTTTGAACTGATCGTATTATATGATTAAATCGTACAATACGAATATTTGAATACTTACTTAAATTAACCCCCATGATTAGTCAATTAAATTAAGGATTAATTATTGATTGGTGATCATACTATACGACATGGTTCGTATTGTAAGATTAACCGAGGTTATTTTTTATCCCTTGATTTTTGAACTAATCATACTGGATGATGAGAACATCATTTCGGACGACCTAAAGCTTTTAATAAACCATACTGTATGAAGTGGATCATACTAGACGATAAATATAGATGAGTTATGGTCATCCCAACATCCGTCTTATACGAACAGAAGAAAAATAACATATTGTACGGGACGATATTGTATCGTACTATATGATGTTATTCAGAAAAATTGCCTGTTCATACTCCTTCGTACTAGGACGAAGGCTATTTTGAACTGATCATACTGTATGATCTTGGATTGTATTATACGAACATAAACGGCTAAATTGAAAATTTAGAGTTTCATGGAGTCTGATTTATATATGAAATTTCTGTCTTCTGAAATAACATATGAGAGAGCAATGTGATAAGAAGGGGACTTCTTGAGAGAGAGCTACTTTAGAAGATTTTGGGTTTGTGAGAGGAAGGAGAAGGTGAGTTTGTGAGGGAGATCACACGGTTGCTCCTAGCTAGCCTGCTTCACACTTGCTCTTCCTGTGGCCCGAGAAGATCTTGTGGGAAGCTTTCTAAGGAAGAGATCCTTCAAGGTCCGTGTTCTCTAAGGTACTATGCCTTCTCCAGGAGGGAGAAAAATGAGAATGTTCGCTGCCGTCACCGGGAGGGTGACATAATGCTTGGTACTCCGCCACACCGACAAGGTGAAAAGTGAGGTTTTGTAAAGGCTTCTCCGCCTTTATGTGAGGGAAAAAAGGAGAATTACTTTTGAGTAATGAAATTCCTAGAGTGGAGGACTCCGGGGAGTGGACGTAGGTCAAGTGACCGAACCATTATAAATCTTCTGATGTGATTTTTCCATTTACTACACTTTACTTATGTTTTGCATCTTACATTTGTTATAACTCTCGGTGAAGATTATATTCTATATCTTTGTTTCGTGATTTAAAATTTCACTACATATTATTGCAATCATATTCAAATTAGTCGCTTCCTGTTTAGGATTGTTACCTGATTACAAAAATTTTCAGTTCACCCCCTCTTAGCGTAGCTCGTACTTTTATAACCCCTATGATGGATGAGGTTAAAAATTAAGGAATAAGTCCTCTAAAACTAATGATTAATTGAGGTGTATGTGGAAAAAAATAAAAAATGAGAAAAAAAACTACGAATCCACATCACATTAAGAAATCCACTATCAAACTATGAAAAATTATACAGATCTTCCACTTCCACTTACTTTCTCACAGCCTTCAGACTCTTTCATACACAAAGGTATAACCACCAGTAAATTACAACTCATACATTATGGATAAAAAAGCCGACTCAATGAATTCGTTAGTGCATTGGCACTGGGTCCAAAAAACTCTATTGATTGACATAATCAAATTCTATAAAGAACTAACATAAAGTTGGCTCTATTAAGGAAGATAAATATTCCCCATAACTAGCTAATCTTATCCTAATCCAAAAGAAAATTGATAGATTTGTGCTTGTTAATTTCCATGACCTAAATTAAACATGTCTGGAATGTGAATTTAGCTTACCTATTCTCGACCTAATGGTTAATTTAGCATCATGTTTTTTCATTATGGATAACTCATATGGTTATAATAAAATTAACATAACCCTTAAAAATGAGCATTTTATCACTTTTAGAAACCCTATTAGTACATACTACTAGTAGGCCATGCCTCTCAGTATTATGAATTTTAGAGTGACACATTAAAGGAGTACGCCGGTCAATAGAGAATACGAAACCCGTCGCTCTGGCAATTTAGGGTTTCGGCGCTACTCCTTCGTTCCTGGCCTCATGGCTTCATTTTTTCCTCCATTTTCCTCGGTTGATCTCATTTTTTGCCTGCGCTTTGTCCGATCTGTGTCCTGTTGGCCCTGTGGGGCTTGTTACTAGATGGCTGCTTCGCAGCCCACCAATCCTTGGGGTTCTATCGCGGACTCTGAACCGGTTAAAAATAAGGGCTTTTTCAATCTTGATGTTGATGAAGGATCTGCTTCTAGATCTAGTTCGTTTAAGGATGTTCTCTCGGGTGGAGCCTCTTCAGGTGATATATTTCCTAATTTATCTCAAACAACTTTTAACAGTGTTCCGGCCATTCTTCTTTCCGATGAAGAAGTTCTTAAGCTGGCCTCCCCTTTTCAGTTCACTCTAGTTGGTAAATTTGGGCTTAACCGTTCAAACCTCAATTCCATTCGTAATTTCTTTACTAATCTTAAATTATCGGGTTTCTATTCGATCGATCTTCTTGATTCAAGACATGTTTCCATACAACTTTCTAATGATCTTGATTACAGTAGTATCTTTGCGATACGTTCATATTTTATTTTTAACTATCAAATGTGTATATTAAAATGGACGCCGTTCTTTGATATCAAGGAAGAGTCTCCGATAGTTCCTATCTGGATTTTGTTCCCTAATCTTCGTTTACATTTTTTTAATAAAAAAGTCTTGCATGCTTTGGGCTCCATTTTTGGGAGGCCCCTTCAAAAGGATCAAGCAACTGCTTCCCGAACCAGACCTTCTGTTGCTAGAATTCTTGTATAAGTTGATATTACCAAAAAGCATGCAAAAGAAATATGGGTTGGATTAAAAGCTTATGGTTATATGCAAAAAGTTGACTTCGAGAAAGTCCCAGATTTTTGTTCTCATTGTAAAATCCACGGACATGCACCTGCTGAACCCGGAACTCAAAAAACTGGCTATTCAATCGAAGGGAATGCAAGGACCCACTGAAAAAACATATGTACCTACCGGGAAGGTTTTCCAATCGAATCTGGTGGAACCGCTTCCCTCGGCTGATAAGCCGGAAGGAGAAATATTAGCTTCCCAAATTCCCCTGGATAATCTTGATGTTGACATTAATGTGTATGTGGAGGAGACTGAAATGATTGTGAACAATCTTGAGGACACTGAACCTAAAATTTTCATATATGTTGATTCTATGTTTAATGATATTGATAATACCGAGGATACCAATTTGAATTCCATTCCTATTACTAATCCCATTGTTGAAAAGCAATCTAATTCTCTATCTAATGATGTTGCTAACAGTGAAGAGGAGACAATACCGGGCGACAACAAAGAAACTGGTGAAGAAGGAGAGATCCTTCCACATAATAACGGGGAGGAAATTGTTCAACAGAAGGATAATGTTGTAAGTCAAAATATTGCTTCCTCTTCTCATACTAACATTGCCAATTCTAAACACGTTGATAAGGATGGTTTCTCTAAAATTGGTAAAAAGAAAGGGAAAAATCAAAAAAAATCTCAACCCTCTACACCCCGTTCAACTCGAACTCAAAATCCTTCCAAATATCTTAATGATTAAAGCAATTATTTGGAATATTATAGGGATTGGGGGTAAGGAATCTATTGCTAGAGTTAAAAATCTTCTAGAATGAATAATATCATGTTGTTAGTTTTAATTGAGCCTTTAATTGCTATTGATAAAATTAGTACTACTGCCTCTAAATTGGGTTTCTTGAATTTTGTCTCAAATTAGATTTTAACATTATTTCGAATGCAGAGGAAAGAAGGGGTGGTAATTTGCCTAACCCGGCTGCTATGGAAGACTTTAATTCTGTTATTTCAGACTGCTCTTTAAATGACATTGGTTTTATTGGTAGCTCTTTTACCTGGAATAGATCCTTAATTTGGCAACGTCTTGATAGGTTGCTTTTCAATAATGATTGGCTCTTTGTTTTTTCTACGTCTTTTGTTGAACATCTCAATAGAACTTTGTCTGATCATTTTCCTTTATTGCTTAATATTAATGCTAATAGGAATGTTGGTAATGCTGATTTTAGATTTCAAAATATGTGGTTATCTCATAGAGACTTTAAGAACGTTATTAGTATTAATTGGAATGCTCCTATTTTCCCTAATAATGATATTAAAGGCATGTTTAGATTATGGTCCAAATTAAGTAGATTAAAACATGTTTTAAATTGGTGGAATAAAAATATTTTCAAGAATGTTTTTACCAATATTAAGGAAGCTGAACTAAAAGTTATGGAGATGGATAATGTGTTTATGGCTAATCCCTCTATGGATAACTTGCATAACCTTAATTGTGCTAAGATTCTCTTGTTCAACTTCAAGACCAGGAGGAAATTTTTTGGAAACAAAAAGCTAATATCAAGTATACCATTGAGGGGGATAGGAACACTAAATTTTTTCATGCCATTGCTAATCGTAATAGGACTAAGAATTACATTCATAAAATCATTAACATTGATGGGTCCATTATTGATTCTGAGGAATTAATTTACAAGTCGGGCGTGGATCATTTTAATAATTGCTTCAATGATCATTTTAGTACCTCTACTTTAATTAATGAACATGTTATCCCTCATATTATCACTGACATGGATAATGCTATTCTTTGTACTCTCCCGTCGGAGGAGGAAATTCATAATGCTGCTATGGATTTAAATGGTGATTCTATTGCTGGTCCGGATGGCTATACTACCAATTTTTTTCAAAATTGTTGGGAGATTGTCAATGCTAATATTATCGAAGATGTGATTGAGTTTTTTAAAGGGTCTCCCTACTCGAAATTCTTCACTTCTACTAATATTGTGCTTATCCCTAAAATTGCTGGGGCTAACAAATGGAATAATTTTCGTCCCATTAGTCTTTGTTCTTTCTTTAATAAGCTCATTTCTAAAATCTTTTCTAAAAGATTGGAAAGCATCTTGCCTCGTATTATTTCTAGTAACCAAACCGGTTTTGTTAAAGGTAGGAGTATTTTTGATAATGTTTTGTTGACTCAAGAACTGGCTCATGAAATTAATACCAAGGTTAAAGGAGGTAATATCATTTTGAAACTGGATATTTCCAAAGCTTACGACAATCTCAACTGGAAATTTCTTTACAAGGTGCTTTCTTTATTTGGTTTTAGTGATTTTTTCATTAAGCTTATTCAGAATAGTATTGAAAATTGCTATTTCTCTGTTACCATTAATGGTAGAAAGCATGGTTTTTTCAAGTCCTCTAAAGGATTAAGACAAGGGGATAATATTTCCCCTGCTCTTTTCATTATTTCTATAGAATATCTTTCTAGGGGTATTGAAGATTTATATTTGAGAAATCCTAAATTCTTTTTTCGGACTATGAAAGGAATCCCTATTTCTCACCTTAGCTT
>NW_021320129.1:1492-3493 GCF_001605985.2 Dendrobium catenatum | reverse complement strand
TAAAAACTTATGAGTAAATTATTTTGTAGTCTATTGGATAAGAGGCAACCTAAACGAGCAAGAAGTGTGAGGTTTGATCTCCAACAGTGAATTTGCTTTGTGATTTTAGGTGTCGTGTTTAGTGGGGATCGTGCCCCTGATTGGTCCTAAGTCCTAACGTTTTCCTTGCTACTCTTATTGTTAGTTTAACTGAAATTTTTTAAAATTATCTTCATTCTACTCTAAAAGCACAAAATAAACGGCCTTATGATTTTAGTTGACTTATGTGTTGTATTGATATATTTGGAGAATGCCCGTTTGTGGAGTCTTATTAGTTAGTCCCAAGACAGGTTGCCCCTCAGCATTGTTTAGTATGATACTAAGACTCTTGCTTAACATCTTGAGCTTCTAAAATGGTTTTTGCATTTGTGACTCATTTAAAACTTCGTATGAGATAGCTATTTGACTAATTTTATGTGACTTCAAACTGTTTATGCTATGATGTAATTGATATAAAATAAAGATAATATGACACTCATGTTAGTTGTAACGTGTGATTTAGTTGAGCTTGGTCCTACATAGTAAACCTTAAGGAAATTAGGCACGTCGAGTCGAACCCTAATTAGACCATAATTAATAGTCTAGTTGGGGCTTTAACTCATTATATATCATGCTTAAAACTTTTTGTTGGTCCATCAAATCTCATTGAATCCTTGAGCCATTTAGCTCATGAGAGCTTTTACCCTGGCATCTGTTACTTTAGCCTCTTCATGGCCATCGATGCTCTGAGATTTCTTCTCCTAGTTTACTTTTCTTCTTTTCTCTGGTAGTCTTTTGGTTATTCTCGTTTGATTGTTCCACCTCTGTCCATTTCTTGGTTCGGATGGAAGTTAATCTTCAGAATGACCGGGGTTTCCTTAATGGGAAAAAGAATACTCGTTCCTTTCTTGAAGCCTTTTCTGGGCCTTCTTCCTTGAGCATTTTTCCTGATCTCAAAACAACTACACATCGCAAGCTTCCATCCCTATGGATTTTCGAAGAAGAAATACTTGCTTTTGCTTAACCATTCGAGTATGCTCTAATTGGTAATTTTTTGAATTTGCAGACCCTCGCTCAATTCAATATGTAAGTTTTTTCTTTAACCTCAAGTTGATCGGTGAATGCTTTGTGACAGTTTTGGATCCAAGGCATATTTTAACCATGCAGGTTAATGATATGGATTATAATAGAGTATTTGCTCATCGTTTTTATTTTGTTTCCAATTACTACATGAAGCTGTTTAAATGGTCACTGCTTTTTGATATTACTGTGGAATCTTTGATCATTCCAATTTGGATTTCGTTCTCAAACCTTATGCCGCATCATTTTTCCCCCATGTCCTTCATGGTTTGGGCTCCTTATTTGGTCATCTTTAGAAAATTGATAACACTACTTCCATTAGATCACGTCCATTGTTGCCCGGGTCTTTGTTGAACTAGATATTTTCAAATGCTACCCTGATAATCTAGGTTGCATTCAACAAGTTGTTAAGGAATATTTTACTCCATTTTGTGACCATTGTAAATCTCTAGGGCATTATAAATCTAACTGTCATATTATTCACTCCCATTTTGATAGGGCACCTGTCATTTTTAAGTTTTTTGTTGATATATAGGGGAATGACACTATTTCTCATCAGATTATCTCTAATGCGAATGTTCAGGAAGCTATTGAAATTCATAATACTATAACTACTAACCCTTTAGTGATCCCAACTTTCATTTCTAGGACCGTTGTTCATACTGTGGGGTATGGCAATAATTTTTAGGAAGAAATTGAAACTCATAATTCTTTGTTTACTAACCCTTTAATAACCATTAATATTGTTAATTTATTTTATTCATGTACGGGTTGATGATAACTCTAAGCATGTTAATTTTTTCTCATAATTGCTCTGTTACCCAAATTGCTAATGCGATCAGTTTGGAGCCTAGAGAGTGTCAAACTAATAGCAATATGGGGGTTTTTACTTCTATCGTGGAT
>NW_021320129.1:0-1374 GCF_001605985.2 Dendrobium catenatum | reverse complement strand
TTTAACTCTACTTTGGATGTCTTTGCAATGGTTCCTATTATTTCTTTTCCTTTTTCACCTATTGATGGTATTCACAGGAAAGCTAATTTGAATGATCCAACTGATCAATCTGATTGGATAGCTTGTAATACTAAAGAAAATTATGAGCTTGGTGGGCTTGTGGTGACCTCTCTAATAGTTTGTTTGAAGATAGTGATTTAAATGTGGGTCAAGTGATGAATGAGGGCTTATTTGTGGGTTCTAATAAGAAAGGAAAGAAGAATAAATGTAAGAGTTACAAATTCATGTATTATAGTGGCAAATCCACTAGATCCAATGTCAAATAGTTTTGGCCTGGGGCTATTTCATTTGGTGTGGGACTTCTCTTGTTTTCTAATTATATATGTGTTATTTTATTTATTCTTGAATGTTTGGGTGTTTTGGTTCTTGTGTGGCCTTTTGGTGATGTTGTCTTGTCCTTTGGGGGCCTTGGTTATGCTGGTGTTTTGGTTATTATGCTTTGGTTTGATCGAGTTGCTTTCATGTTATGGGTGGTGTCCTTTTTTATTTAAGTTTGGTTTTTTCTTTGCTTTGGATCCTCTTAACTTGATGTAAATAGATTTGGTTCATGTTGTTGATCGTGGTTGGGCACTAGTGCTAACCTTTATGGCTATTTTGCTTGGGTTTGGTTTTTGGGTTTGCCTCCATTTCTTGGTTTTTTGGTTTTATTAATGTAATAGATAGGATCTCACACTAATTAGGTTTTGCTTCAAATATTGTACTTTTAAAGAGCTTTTGATCCTCTAAGAACTTGTATCTTTTTTATTTCGTAATGTGTTGACCCCTCTTTGGGTTTTAGCCAAAAAATTAAAAAAGTTGGAGCTCTAACTAGTTAAACCTAATATTATTATATTTTCTTGATTGTCTTGTATTAATGACCTTTTTAGATTATCTAAAACATAATATCTATGTTATTGTGAACTCTTTTATACATTATCATTAGACTTATAGTACCTATGTGATTATATATAAACCCATAATTTTTAGAAATTTTTAGAAATTTTTAGAAATTTTTAGAACTCTTGTAAATTTGATGTTTTAGTGCCTTGGGAATATTTAGCTATCTTGAGCCCTAGCTTTGTCTTGACCAAACTTAAGGTGGGGTTGGGCCTACCTAGACCTTGGCGACCCATACTTGAACCATGCCCTACGTAACTAAACATATCTAGTCATTCTTAATCCCAATTATGCTCATTTGGTCCAAGTCAAGCTAATTCAGCATAGTGAACATACTCTACAAACCCTTTCTTGAACATACATAATTAGTTTGATCCAAAAATGTAGATATAGGTGGCTAGGCCAACATAACTTTTTTTTTTTTTTTAAATTAAAACC
>NW_021320128.1:826136-830382 GCF_001605985.2 Dendrobium catenatum | reverse complement strand
ATCATCCTCATCCACATCGTCTGCCCAAGCTCTTCTGAATTCTTGATCACCAGGGCTTCGACTGCCAAACAAGTCATATCGTCTTCTATCTTGAGAATAGCATCTTGATGCTGGGAAAAATAATGAAAAGGAATTCTAACAGATCCAGACTTCTGCAAGTTCAAATTTTAGGAAAATAAATGCATTTTACTAGCTTGCATTGCTGAATAAAGAACAGATATATGCACAACAAAATTTGAACCAAGCAAAGAACTTAAAATTTAGAAGAATGAAGAACTTGCTCCTGGAAAAATGGTTCACAATCTTCTTAAACATTTCTCATCCTTTTTTCTCCCTTACTCTTAACATGGAAGAATCATGTGAAGAGAACAAACTAGTAGCTTTGTAAATTGTTGGAAGATTAGAGGTTATATTACTGAACCAGCCCGCGTCAAAAAATAACAAAATGCTGCATGACTCGCTTTTGCTTTTTGTAGCTACAAAACACTTACAATACCAGTATTCTTATTCTAGCTTAAAAAGTAAAAATCTACAAGACTGAAAATACAATACAAGTTAGCCATGGAGATCCAAATTATAGTTATGCACCATCAACACTGGAAAAAATTAGCGTAAATGTTCAGGCGTTTCTGGAAAAATGCATCAAACAGGTTAACCTCCAGTTAAAGCATGAAATCATCCATCACTTAGTCTTTTTAGTCAGGCCCTAGTTTGATTGGACGTTTTTTTTGTACTTATTCCTTTTAAAATTGGTAAATTTACTGTTTTGGTTCCTCAAACCACATTTCTCAATAACACCATTTTTTCCATTTTTATGTGTTTTTTAAAAAAGCATAGTTACTATATACTTCTCCGCTTAGAAAAAAACTCCTTTTTTCGCCTGGACCCGAGTTTTTCTTAAAACTACTTTTTACAAATAGCTACCGGCATAACCAAATGAAACCTCAGTCTCATCCCAACTAGCTTACTGCCACTTTATAGTCCCTATTGGAATGCAATGATTTCCTTACATTAGACGATGCTTGTATAATTTTGTGCATTCTTTTTTTACACGAAACTTGAAGATAATCACTTGATTTACTCATTTCCCTCCTATATCTATCCAAAGAAGATCCTATCTACTTGCGACTATTGTGTATCTTTACTTGGAACTCAAACCCAACCATGTCTAATTTTTAACTAAGTTAATCTCCACTGGTGGCCACCACTTTTCAATCATCCTCCTAATATACCAAGGTTTTGCATTCTAAGCAGCTTCCTAGTTTTATACATAAACATCCATCCTAAATTTTCAACTTTGTTGTGCTAAATACTTTACAAAAATCAATCTTTGTGATGTGAAAACATAAATTCATGTACTTGCCTAGGTGGCAAGATTAATTAAATCCCAAATTCTCAATTTAGCAAGAGACATGGAAATTCTGAAAAATTAAATTTCAGATTTTAAAGTTTGAAATTGGCGGGTATGGAATTTGAAAATTTCTTTCCAACACCCCCACACAAAAACCCCTTTCCCAACAAACCCCTCAAAACCGCAACTCTTTCCTTTTCAAAAATGCGCTGCGGCGGCCGCCGGAAACCACTGAGAATTTAAATTGGATGAGAGCGATATTATGGATGGCATTAATTGACGGTGGCCTATTAATGGAGACTTATGAGAGAGATTATGCCCAATGAAGGGGCCGGCCACATAAGGAGGGTGAAGAGGAAGTGAGGTTTTGGAATTAAGTGGGGACCACCAAAATTTAATTTCATATTTTTTACAAAAATCTGAAATCAAATTTTCAGTTTTTCTTAAGGAAGAAAAACTTTCCATTTAGCGAGAGGGCAATCAATTTAAGCAATCTTGAATTTAATTTTGAATTTTAAAATCCATTAACATTGATTGCGCGTAAATTAAGGAAGCTACTTTAGGATAATAATTATATGCGCCCATTAAAACATTTTGAATTTTCAAATTTTGAACATCTCACAGGAGAGGCGAACGCCGGCGCCGCCTAGAGGAGGGAGCGAAAAGGGCGCGGCGCCACGGTGTGGACAGGTGGTTTGGCCGGCGGGAGGCAAGTGGCCTTGGAGGTCGGCGGCCTGAGCGGCCGCTGGAGGAAGGGCGGCGGAAAAGTGCCTTAGTGTGGAACGGGTATGGGGATGGTTTCAAAGGAAAAAGAATGCGATCTCGGACGAATTCTTCCTTTGAATTCTTTTCACCACTAATTGATCACAAAAAGAAAAATTGGAGAAGGTTTTTTAGAACTCACAAAGAGATCTAGCTCTTTCCCAAAACTCACTAAAGAGATTTGGGGAGCAGGTATCATCTCACAAAGAGAACACAAAGTAGAGAACTCACTAAGCAGATCTCAAAAGCAAAAAGAACTCACTGAAGCAGATCTAAAAGCATGCGAACTCACAACGCAGAACGCAAAATAGCAAATTTTTCAATTCATCAATTCCTCCCTCCCCATTTACATAAGAAAGACCTCTATTATTATAAGGGCCTAAGAAACTTAAAACAAGACACATATGCCCCTAAGACTTTACATAGGACGGACCCTCTTAAGGTGAGGGTAAAAATGGAAAAATTCATAATAAAAAATTTAAAAATTACAAATATAAATATAACGTAAGTGGGACGATGACAACCGTTGATCTTCAGCCTCCTCGCGATAGACATGTGATGGGCCTTTGGATGTCCGCATTTCACTTTGTTTTCCGAAAACTAATTTAAATTCCATGTGTTTTTTACTCAAGCAGGAACGTCATGCAAATAAAATGGGCTCGAGTAAAATGATTTTTAATTTCATTTTATTTTGTTTTTTGCAATTTTTAAATTAAGTTTAATTTTAGAAACATTTATATTGATGATTGTGGTCATATGAGAATACCTCGATATGATCTCTATGTTTTATGATATTCATGGAACTGGAGTAGCCTCTCAAATCCTGACTTTCAGTTCAAGTCGATTGCTTTCATCATTGCTATTATTGGCATTAATATGTTGAATTTTTAGAAGATCTCTAATTTGAAGCTCATTTTAATTGAATTTTAGGGTTATCCCTGAGTTGTAGTTACATTTGTTATGTGAGTTTTGAGTTGCCGGTCTCTTGCTGCCTTTTTGCCAATATCTGATTTTGAGGATTAATGCTTTGCTAGAAATTCGGTGATCTTCTATCTCCCATTGTACCGCCACTCCCCCTATCAGCTTACAGGAAACTCATTGAGAATTTCAGACATTACTTAAGCTTACTAGACTTTTCAATGCATATTAACCTTAAATGTTGAAAACACGATGAACATCTTTTGGATATGTGGACCGGTCTTGTGATGAACCCAATTAGCCGTACTAGTCTTGCCTTATCCTAAGTCATTGCCTGTTTTGGCATTTCGTAAAAAGCAGAAGTATGCATAACAACATTTCGAGAGAGTTAACCACCCTTGGTGATATTAATATGTTATAAATACAAACTTGAGGGATGTATAAATTATTAATAAACTTTAATAAAATTTGATCTTTTCCATCCAATCATTTTGCTGCCCTATTTGGCCGTTGGATTTAATTCTGAGTGTGGCGAAAAGTACGAAAATCAAAATTTCTTGGGAAGTTATTGCCCTTGTTATTGCGTAGATACTGTGCGCTTTGATTTTTCACAAACTAAATGATTTTTTTACTTTGCTTTATTTTCTTCTAAATAATTCATTATTATTTTTAGCAAAATATTTGTATTTTAATTAAATATAATACAAACTAATTTCTGATTCTTTTTTAATCTAATCAAATTCCGATTGGTATGGCCTTTATTTATTACTATTTTTTTATTTAAAGAATTATTAGAATATTATTTGGCTTAAATTTCTCACATTTTTGAGTTTACTATACCTGCATGATTGCTTTCTCAGTGTTTTTGATAGGAAAAAGGTATTCCTTATCCAGGAGAAGATCCTCAAAGGATTTAGGCCCAGGACTAGCTGAGGTACTCAACCAAAGAAACTAATTAGGCATGAATTCGCCCGACATCCACCTAAGTCAGCGCTCACCTTGTGGTGGGCAAACAAGAAGTTCCTCATCAAGCAAACAAATTGCCACTCATTTCACTCAGATCATTCCCTCGAGCATGCCAAACTCAGATCATTCCATCGTCCATGAGGTGCATCTTTAGCAGTCATCAACAAGTGACATAACTAAAATCATCTGTTGAAGCTCCTAATTTTCTCCAAAACTCAAAAGCTATACAAAACTTGTTCTTAAATGAAC
>NW_021320128.1:744593-823075 GCF_001605985.2 Dendrobium catenatum | reverse complement strand
TCATCTCGATTAAACTAGATTTTGCTATCTGCTAGATGCTCCATCTGCTTTCTTCGTACTGAACTTTGATGGATTTATATCATAATGATCATTTACTCCATGAAAGAAGCTCTGCATATGAAATCAAAAGGATTTATGACTGTACATCAGAGGCAGATAGTGAATGATGTATGAAAATGAAGCTGCTCCTTTTTGACCTTAAATATCAAATATTTCGTAGATTACTACTCATTTTGGTCTGTTGGTTTGAATATCAAATATTTCATAGATTACTACTCATTTTGGTCTGTTGGTTTGAAATTTTGGCTATCAATTAAGAGATTTTGGATTCGAGTCATCCATATGTGATGTGTATGAGTTTCTGTTAATTGACCTAAATATTTCCAAAAAAAATCATGGAGCAGAAAGAATAGCTGATTTGATTGCAAGTAAAACGTTAGAGCAACTATTTCGACCCTTCTGCAATATAATAGCAGAGTAATCTTATATTAACCTTATTATTGTTTTGATTCAACGGTTTTCTTGCATTTAGCACTTATTTTTATATGTTTATTTTTGGCAGTTCATAAATTTTGATGAGAGTAATTTGGTTGTTTAATTGGCAGTGATTAAAGTTTGATTATGATGGATCGTGAATTTGATGATTTTTTTTTGAGATGTGTATAATGTAGGAGTAATCAATTAAAAATATAAATTATATTTATATTAAAATAAACTTAAAATTTTGAGACTCACATTCATAGAAATGATTAGAATATCTTGGGGCTGTTTGGTTCGATTGCTTTAAGGTCTAAAGTATTTCAAATGTAAGGGTTTTCAAATTTTAGTGCTTGGTTAGAATACAAAATGAGGCAAAGTAAAATAGTAAATGTAATGTAAAATGAAGTTATTTATTTTGACTGTAAAGCAAACTTCTCCGATTTTGAGTGAAAATTGTTTACTCCCAAACTTGCTTGATCGTTGCCCATCACTATTCACCGCCTTCTGCTACTGGCCGCCGTTGGCCATTGGCAACCATCGGCGACCCCATCACCTCAGCTATTGCCCATCCCCGCCACTGTCGTCGCCACCAACATCGACCAACTTCTCTGGTCACCGCCACTGCTGTCCGTAGTTGCCGCCAGTGGCCCCCCGCCGTCTCCATTGCCACCCACCGTCGGTCGCCATCATTTAGGACTTTACGTTCATTAGTTTTAATTTAACGAAAAACATCATTACACACATTCATTCAAATAACTCCAAAATATTTCTTTTACAGTGCATTATTTTTTAAGACAAAGAAATCCAACCAAACAGTCTTTTTTTTGTACCTAATTGATGCATTTTTCTCTTTGTTATATTTGTGAAAAATATTATGCCAGGACATTCTATGTATTTTCGTCAATTTTTTTTTAATAAGAGAAGTGTTCTCGAAAAAATTAATAATTTTTTTAATGTTTTAAGGTCTATTTCATAAGACTCAAAATTTCATATAAATATTTTTTAAATTTATTATTTATTTTTTAAAAAAATTGTGAAAAGTTTTCAAATTTTTAATATTATGTAATAAGTATAAACTTATGAGAGCAAATTTCATTAGATTTTTATATTGATTATTCAAAATTTAAATATTATTTTAAAAATATCTATAAATTTATAATTTTTCCTTGAAATTTTGAATTAAAAATTGAATATATTAAACTTAGAATTTATATTCCCTTAGTGCTTCTGTTTAACAGAGGAATTATGATATTTTGCTGAAGATTTGAACTATTATTTGTTCAAAAGCTTCATTAAGGGGTCATTTATAAAATTTTATGTTAGGCAATATTCCAAAATTCTCCTATGGATTACAAAATTTTATCATTTGCTCATAACAAAAAGTTAGCTCATTAATTACAATGTTTAAATCAACCTAATCTCATTCTATCATTGATCATGTTTTAATTAAATTGTCATTAATATCAGAAAAAATAATTATTAATTTATCATAATCTGAAGAAGTAAAAGAAATATTATATGAAGAGTAGATTTCAATGGTTAATACATTAATAATTAATTACACCTTACAAAAATAAATAATTAAATTATGACACTAATTTTGTTAAATAAATAAATAATATTAATTTTTTTTTTCTAAAAATGTAATTTATAGCTTTTCCTTTTCAAAATCAAAAAGAAAAACCCCATTAATGATATAATGTATATAAAATAATAAATAATAAAATAGATCTGTTTAAACATTATAATATTCTATTAAACTGAATGAAAAACAAACTAATTTTTTTGTTTAATAAAATTTTGAATTAATTTTCTCTAATGAAAAGTAAATTAGTTTAAATATTCCCTGAAAAATAAATCAATTATTTTTTTAATTAAGTTAAAAACATAATATAAAATTAGAGAAAAATATCAAACTTATCTTATAATATTTTTAAAGGATCATTTAATTTTCTTTTTAAAAAATTATTTTAATTCTTGAGTTCATTTTCTATTATAATATTAAAAATTACACTTCTATTTTCCTTTTTCTTAAATAAAAAAATCTAATTAAATTATTTTCTTATGCAATATCTTAATTTTTTTGTAAATGAATTATTATTTTCCCAGCCCAACCGCCGACACAAGCCCATACACGTTTTTGACTTTTGACTCAAGCAAGAGGCTAAAATAATTAATAACAAATTCAGAAAAAAATACCAGCTATATTTTGTCACATTCCCTGTTCTTTCTTATTCGAACAAGATCTCAATAATACGAGAAAGAGATCGAAAGAATTATAGGAGGAAGAGGGATTCAATCCAAATCGTTGTATCGGAAGAAGAAAAGATTCAAGCTAACGATCGCCATTGCAAGATTTTCCCGCCGCATTGATCAGAACGTGTTTTACCTTTTCGGCATCAAATGCCGGTTTTTAATTTCCCGGCGAAGGGCATCACCGATGTTGATCAGTAGGAGCTTTTCCGGCGATTTGGAAGCATGTTTCGTCGGTTTTAGGCTTAGAGAGGAAGCGGAAGGAACCGCGCGGGGAATCAAGACGAGGGAAGCTGAAGAGCTGGAGACAGGCAGGCTGCTAAGATGCAGATTCGGTTTTCGCCGAGCATGAGAAGCATTAATATATCGACGAGCAGTAATGGGTTTCTTGATTTGATGAAGGTGAAGGTCGCAGCTCGTCATATCTCATACAGGACCTTATTTCACACCGTCCTCGTCCTTGCTTTCCTTTTACCCTTCGTCTTCATCCTCACAGCCGTCGTCACCCTCGAAGGCGTCAATAAGTGCTCGTCGTTTGGTAAGTAGTGGTTTGTTGACTTGGTGATGTTGGTTTGAATTGAGAAAATTGAATTTGATACTTTATGGGTTTTTTTAATGTTGAATTGGTGAAAGTTTGTGTTTTGAATTGGACGATATGCGAACGCGTGTCTGTTTGTTACCTTGTTTTCTATTCGTCTGTATTTATGCTTTTTAGAGATCCCTTTGCTGATTTCGAAGCTGTTAGGCTTACTTCAGCTTCCATTTACTTTTGTTAATTGTGTTGAAAACTCAACAAAAACGAGCTTTCCATGATTACAAAAAAAAAGTCTTTATAGAAACTTCGAAGAGCTTCACGATTAAACATAGAGGACTTCGGCCAAGAAATTAATTTTTTTGAAAAAGTATATATATCATAAAATTCCCATTTCATTGAAAACAAGGAGCAACATATAAGCAACAAACTCCAACCGACTGAAGCATATTGGGAAGCAAAGTCCACGGAGTTATTGGCTGATAAAAAAAATTTCTTCAGTGGCTTATGAATACAGAAGTGAGTGAAGATAAGCTTTGGAGCATAAGCACAGGTTGCTGTTATCAATTTTCTGCTCAAAATACGTAATGGCCTTACAACCTTTTAGATAGAGAGAAGATCTAGATTGGCATATAAGAAAGGTACAAGTGAAATAGTGTTGCAAAATAAAATTTATTTCAAATGATTGAAGATATGGAGATAACTTATTTTATAATGATTTGCAAAATAATGTTCTAGGAAGATATGGAGGCATTAATACCGAAACTACCCTTTAATATTGAATCTATGAAGATCACCAAGCTTGCTTCTCATAATAACATCGATGGACTTTTTATGAAAGTATGTGTATTCTGGTCCCCAAAGAAAGTAGAAGAAGTTCCACTCCATGTTATTCTTCACATTATAAATCCACTTATGTGAAACAAGAGATATGCCATTGGGAATAGGAGCAAAGACCAATCTTCTCTTTTTTGGGAAAAAAAAAGAGTCAAGATATCCAAATCCGAATTTGATTAGAATGATCTTTATGGTCATTACTGATGCTATCAAGAAATTATGTAGTGCGATAGCATTTTTTTATTTTCCTTTATTTCTTCTAATATTTCTGGTTGTGTTTGTCAAGTCTTAGTTGTCTGTTTCTATTTTAATAAAGTTTGTTTTAAGTTCTATCCATTGTGTCTGTTTCTTCTTGTGTGTGTACATCAATTACATTTTTCTCTTAGGTGGTATAATACAAGTTTTGGTTGATTTTATCATGTATTACATTCATCTTAAAGCAAATTAATCTAATGACTATAAAACTTATTTTGATTAAATGTGATTAAAGATATCTAGACTTGAAAATTGTCCTCTCTTTCTTTGCATCTTGCCAAACGCTTCCATCTCAAATAGATTTTTTTCCCTTTGAATTTAAATCATTAACATTTGACTTTAAAGGACTTTTGAGAAGAGGAAGAAGAAGGGGGTACATAAGGGCTTTGAGAAATATCAGGAGAATAAGACGAAGCAACATCATGTTGAATTTCCAGATGAACTTTTTTGGAAAGAAAAGAAGACTCAACAAAACTTAAATTCACTTTATTCCAAGACACAAATGACAACATGACTCATAAACCTAGGATTTGCTAACTTGTTCTGATACCAAATTGATGCAAGCAAAAAATTAGGAAAACCCCAATTTTTTTGCAAGAAAAAACAAGCTATTCCTAACAAAGTAGAAAAAAGACAAACTACCACATTTATAACATAAAATGACACTTAAACCAAAAACAACTTCACTTTTATAAAATAAAAAGACTTACAAACTTTATAAAATAAAAGACTCCTAAAACTGCTCTTCACCCATCGAGAAGAAATATACAATTGGAGTGGTCACTTGCGGATAGAAGAAGAAGGCAAGAAGTCGAGACGAAAGGGAGGAGAAGCTCGCAAGCTTTCCTAGAAGAAGGAGAAGTGATGGAACAAGCTCGCAAGTTTTTCCATGAAGAAACCCGCAGGTTTAGGCTCCAAAAATCACATTATAACACCCTCATAACATCCTTATTTTAATCACTAAACATCACATATTTATAGGACCAAAGAGGGCAGCCAAACAGCCCATAAAAAGGCAGCTTAGGGAGTTGAAACAGCAATCAAAGGGAGCCAAAATAGCAGCCAAAAGACAGCACAAGAACCAGATAAAGAAGCCACAGGAAAACAGCCAGGGAAGAAACCGAAAAGGCAGGACAGGGGACCGGAACCTGCAGCCAGCAAAGGGAGGAGGAACAAATCACGGGAAACAACACCAGGGGAGAACCGAAGGGGCAACACATGGACCGAAACCAGCAGCCAGGGGAGCCGAACCAGGAGGAAAAACCGAAGAGACTAAGGGAAGGGGAAGGGGATTTAAGTGGGGAAACCAAAGGGGCAGCAAATGGGGGAATGCACCAAAGAAATCCTCAATTATTTCAGATTTATGAGTTGAAAGAGTAGAGACTAAGCATTTATGAGCGGATTTTAGAAGGAATATTAAAGCTCACCAAAAATAAAACCCAACTTATTTTGACAACCCCCCTGCCTACATCACAAAGCAATGATGGGAAAGGCAATATAAGTGATTAAGAAGATAAAATAGAAAATGATGATATTTGATTAACTTTCTACCATGGAAGCTACCAACTTTAGTTTTTATTTGCTTGTTAAACTTGAAATAGAGCTATGGCCCTTTTGGGCACTTTATTTTAGACAATCTATTCAATAACTTTTGGTGTTTTTTGATGTAGGCAAGGGGGGGGGGGTCAAATCAAGTTGGATTTTATTTTTGGTAAGCTTTAATATCCTCTACTAGATGTCAGCTCATTAATATCTAGTACAGTGTCTTAAACTCATAAATTGAAGATTTATTGGATTCATTTCCCTTTTTCCTTTGTCTCTTTGGTTTCTTCTTGAGTCTCTTTGATTTCTTAAAATGGAATTAAGACCTTGGGCTGCTTTGCCTTTTCGGTTTCTGTTGGCTTTTGCTGTTCCCCTGGTTATTCCTCTCAGTTTTCCCTTCCGGATGCTTTTCCCATGAACTTTTGCCTTGTCTCCTATGCTGGCTCTTTGGGTCCCTTGCTAGCTGATTTCCCGTGGCCTGCTGGTGGGTTTTCCGTGGGTTGTTTCCCTGTTTTTCTGTGCAGATTTCCTGCTGCTGTTTTGCTGTCTTTTGGCCTTTCATTTGCTGTCTTTTGGCCTTCTAGTTCCTTCTTTTAATTAGGATATTTAATAGATTTAAAGATAGATTTTAGGGGCTGTTTAGCCGCCTCTTTTATCCTATATATATATATGATGTTTTGGACATAAAAAGAGAGTTGCTTATTATGAGATTTTTGGGATAGAAACCTGCAGGTTTTGTTGGAAAAGCTTGCGAACTTGTTTCACCTCCCCTCTTCTTCTCCTCTAGGATAGCTTGCGAGCTATGCCTCTCTTCGTCTCAGCTTCTAACCTCTTCTTCTCTCCATGCTGATCACTCCAAATGTATCATTCTTCTCGATGAATGTAAGCTTCTTTAGGTGTGGTCTTTGTTCATGTTTGTAAGAGTCAGAAGTTGTAAGTGTCTTTTTATTATGATATAAAAGTGTCTTTTTTATAGTATTTTGTATCTTTTTGGCAATTAGTGTATTTTCTATTGTCTAGGAAGTATTTGTTTTTTCTCGCAAAAATTTGGGGCCCTTCCCAATTTTTGCTTGCATCATTTTCGTATTTGAAATTTTGATGATTATCATGTTATATTATAATATGATCATCACAAAATTTGAAAATTCATTTTTTGATGTACCATTTTATAATATTTTACTGTGATGATTATTATATTATATTCCCTAACAATATTTCATATAATTAAAATAGGTAATTGTTTTTCAGTTTGCTCAGGCGAGCACCTTGGGCACTAATCAACCATGTTATCTTCATAGAGCACCTTTAATAACATTAGTTAGGTGGTTGAAGCTTGGCGGGACCAGTTGATGATGGTTTCATTTTTGCTAGCACGTCTATTCTACCCATATTTCAAATACTTTGGAATTATTTGTTTTGTGTGGCATCGTATTCCTTCTCATTTGTTTGTGCATTCTTATCCTTTCATATCCAATGACCTTTAACTTGGGAAGTAATCTTTCTTTCTCTCTCAAGGTTTAAATTGTGCAATTGAGTATTGTGGCATTTTTTTCTTGAGGCGAGGCAAAATTCTATATGTTTTTTGAGACTTAAGCCTCAAAATTAAATTATTAAATTAATTAAAAATATAAAACAATGCATTTAAGAGTAACATTCCATATGACTGAACAACAAGTAACATTAAAAAAAAATAGCTAAATTTCCTCCCAATATAGTATTTGAGAGTAATCCAAAAGCATCAAAGTCGCATCATTAAAAATTATGCAAATATATATGATAATAGGCAAATAAATCTAAACTAAACAAGAAAACATGCCATAAAAATAACCTAATTATGACTTAGGACTCTAAATTTGAAAGTCTTTACCACTTCCATAGTTCAATGAGTCCTTACTAAAATTAACAAATATAGTTGATTACTTTACCACCTACCTAACTCTCACTTAATCAATATCCTCTCAATCATTTTCATCATCTTCAATCTCAATCTTATTTATCTTTTCTAATCAACAAAATCCAGTAAGAATATATTTGAAATATTGATTATATTTGTATCGCTTTTCCATTATTACCTTGTCGATATTGTTATTTTGTTCACTCCATAAAAAAAAGTCAATATCGAGATTTTCCTATTATATTTGTGCTGGTGAAACTCTATTTTTATTCTCCACAAATCATTCTTCATTCAAGAGCACATCATAAATATCCAAAGTATCTTTATCATCTTCCAAAGAATTCATGCAAATGTTGAAATAGTAGCGCACACCTCATTATGCACACACCTCAGATAATTGAGGCATATGCCTTCGTAAGCCTTTAATATGTTTTGCATGCATGCCACCCTAAGGTGGATCTTAAGAAGATCCTCAAATTATGCAATTTTAAACAATGCTCTCTCTCTCTCTCAATCAATCAATCATTCTCTCTTTTGTGCATCTATTTTAGTACTTCATTGTACCATGCAGTGTATTTTTTAGAGGCTATTAGGCCATGTTCATAGGATGATTTTAAATTGTTGAATCCTTGTCTACTTAGGCACATGTTGGATTAAAGTGTATAATATATATCTCATATAACTAAATATTCAGGATCATAAAAGAAGAACATGTTCGATTGAAAACTTAAACTGCAATTGAAACGAATTAGATTGTTGTTGATTTAAAAGCAAATAATCATGTAAAAAAAAACAAGCAGTGAAAGAGAATAAAAATAGAGCAAAGGAAATAAATTATCAAATAATAGTATACTACTAACATTGAATCAAAGAGATAATATTACTCGAAAATATATAGTGTCCAATTGCATCATACTAGAAGATACACATTCAAATAATACTCTCAAGTAAAGTGAAATTTAATATTTGATCAAAGTAGAATATCAATAGATTTGTTTTTATATTTCTTAGGAACTCCTGCTTATATTCATAGATTTTCTCAAATCATAATGTCAGAAGATAAAATTAACTATTATATCCTGAAACAATAATGGTCAAAATATAGTAAGTAACCATCATAACCAAATTGTTGGTTGAGTGTTCACTAAAGCGTGTAGTGTACGATAAGGTTGTATAAGATTCATGCTACAACATGCTGGATATGGTTGGCATGGATCGTTGAAGAGACGTAAATTGAAGGTGTCGATAAGGCATACTACAACTTAAATCAGGTGCTCATAAAAGGCATATAAGATAGTATGAACCAAACCACTAAATTAGGAATAGAAATCCTGAGAGCTAAACCGACCTAAGTTAAAGCTAGAGGGAATAGAGCCAAACCAAAGAATACAATCCATTCTTATAGGGATTATCAGAGGAAAGACAAAAACTAAATGGAAGCTAGAAAATTAGTAACTATTAAAATAATGTCAAATAAAGTTAATTCAATGCTTGGATGGTCAATTTGCTTGTCTCAATGCACACATTGTTTTTTCAATTGCGCTAAATCTAACTTTCTTTAAAATATTTAGTTTCATTGTATTGAGCATTTGATATTTATTTAAAAAGTTTGGCATAATGGAAGGGCCGTGACTCATGCAGTATACTTCTTTTATTCATGATATGATTCTTAGGTTATTTAAAAAGCCTCAGCAATTTCTACAAGAAAGATCTTTCCAGCTCCTTATAATGAGCCAGAAATTTCTTGTGATAAATATCCAATTTAGTCACAACATTCATACAACTCCCACTGTTTATAATGAGCTTGCATAGTTGATCATCATATTAAAATAGGTTTGAAATATAGAAGTTATTTTAAAAGCAAGCTCAATTTGGGCGTGACAATGATATATTGCATAACATTTAAAGAATTACCAATTATTGCTTCTTTAGAATTACTTACCACTTCACGTTCTTGAAGTCACCCCTCATTATTTTTATTTCTCCTCCACATCGATCCTACTAGGACATTCATTTGTAAAGGGAACTATCCAATGACATTTAAAACAGGCTTTGATGTGAATATTAAAACTAGTTGCAGTAGGTTTAGATTACCCTTTATTGCCATTATTATTGTTGTGTTAGATGGAATGGGTGTAAGAGTGAGTTTAACTACTATAACATTTCAATATATGTAGTAACTCTCTTATTATTAGGAAATTTCAACTTTATTCAAAATCTAGTACGAGTTGAAAGCATGCTCAAGTGAGAGAATTTTTTGTGTGGTGTTATTTATCTTTTAATGTTAGGTCTTAATCCAAATCTAAGCATAGAAAGTATTATTTTAAGATCTTTAATGATTTCATAATGTAGTAGAGATTCCTCAATTTTATTAATATTTTAGTTATAGTTTTGGTTCATTATTTTAGTATATTAAATTTATTATGTGCTCCATCACATTATGATAATTACATACTTTTCCTTTCATTTCAGTCTAAAGTTGTATGTTATGTATCTAATATTTACTTTTATTTTCCAACATATTACATATTTTAATTTGCATGGTTAATTTCAATTTAACAAGCCTTACTTGGCGTTCATCCAAAAAACGTATTCATAGCAACTACATTGTCAACAAAAATTAGGATTATTTTTCCATCAACTATAGATGCCTCAATGTTGGCCTTTTTAATTGTGTCATCATTTAAATCATTTGATATTTATGATGCTCATAAGCTTCATTATCATCCAATATATATAGTCTACCTTAATCATTTCTATTGTGATTAATTTCTTTCCTGCTAGCTATTTTAACATTCAAATGGATGAGTGTATCATTATGATTAGATTCAACTTGTTCTTCATGTGATTGAAACTAATTTGTTTTGGAAGTTTCAATGTGCTTTTAATCTAATTAGTATCTTCCCTCATTTGATTTTATTTATTAAGCAATATTGATTGATTTTAAATATTTATCAAAATTCAATCTTTTAGATAATATGTTCTCTAGCCATAATGTCAAATATTATTCTATTTGACTTTTAACATAACCTTAAGCTCTAATATCAAATTTCATATAGGATTTCTTGAAGTCTTAGAATTTCTAATTTGATATAGGATCAGACGTATAAAATCATATGCAGAAGATTAAATTCTCAATATAACAATAATAATAACAACAACAACAAGAAGCTTTTATCCCACTATGTGGGGTTGGCTCAAATTCTCAATGATGAACTTACTTTGTCACGAAACAAGCTCAAAAATATTATTCATACGCGGTCAATTTAGCTCCAAGTATCACATTATTAAATTTATCTCTTGACTATACAAAATTGGTCTCAAATGGTTCCTTAGGGATTTGTGATCAATTTTATCTACTCAAGGGATTAAAGTAGGAACAGTTTGTATTCCATTTTCGGTCAACTTCTACATAAGTGATCATTTGGGATCAATTTTATATTGTTGAGATATTAAATTGAGAATTGTGATGCTCTATAACTAAATTGTTCGCATATGAATAGTTGGGAGATTATTTTGGACTTTTCTCTAATTTGGAACTATTCTTCACTATAGATGGAATTGAAAACATACAACATTCATGAAAACAATAATTTAACAGTCATCTAGTAAAAATCTTTCACAGAAATTCAATGTCATAAAATAATAACAAATTCGATCAAAGACTTGCAATAAAAATGGAGAACATAATTACAGCAATGGAAAGAAATCACTAGATATCAATCTAAGTCTTACACTAGTATAAAGAGATAATCTTCTAGAAAATTTTCAGCCTCCAATTGCATTAGGTTATAAAAAAGCACATATAACAGCACCCAAGTAAAGAGGAAATTGATATAAAATCAATGTAGTTCATCAAAAACAAAGTTATTTTTCACATTCCTCAATAATCTTTATTTATAATCACAGATCCCAATAATTTACATAGTCAAAAGAAACGTCATACATTTCCTCAAGAGGTTACAGTCGTTGAAATCCCTCAGGTAACCGTCATAGCAAAATCATAGCTTGAGCATTCACAAACCTAGCGGCTCTGGATATGGTACCCAAAAGATCCATACTATAATAGACAGGATAAAGTTGCGGTAGATTACCAAAGTTCACAGACTAAATGCAGCGATAAGGCATGTTAATGAACTGTGGATTAGATGCCAGTAAAACATAAACACGAAAAATTTAACAAACCAAGTGCTGAACAAACTGAAGTTCAAGCTAACACAGGGATTCAAACCAAAACGGAGCACAAGCTGCTCCAATAGGGATCATCATACGCAAGAAGAAAAAAAAAAACTGAAATGAAGTTTGGAAAATCAGAAAACTACATTATTAAAATTTACCAAATTCAATGCTTATTGTCTCAACGCACGTCCTATATTTTTAAGAGAATAAACTTTGAGATTTGTATCCTGATCCACCAACCTTACGTACCAATATGTAATTTTCTGCACATTTATTTAAATTTTCCAGAACAATTATAGGAGTTCTACAACAAAAATCAGTAACAAAATCTTAGGATTTTTTTATTTGAATTTGATGTCTTTGCCATACCTCCTCATTAGCATAGGTATTATGAGCATGAGTGTTTAGATTTTTAATTTTAAAATGATAGCTCATATTTGTGCTTATTTTATTGGAAAAATAGCTTGCTTTTCCTTGGAAATATTTGCTTAATTTGCTGTTATTATTGTTTGGTAGTGTCTTGACTAATTATTTTTAGTTATTTCCTATTCCAGATTGTTTGGGAAGGCGGTTGGGTCCAAGATTTCTTGGCAAGGGCGTTGATGATTCAGCGGTACGCAATAAACTTTTATTTTAAATGGTTGAATTCTATTCAATATTGGGACATGCAGGACAAAATGATTAGTTTATTGCTACTTCAGACTCCTTTTAATTGGCAAGAGATTTCATGCCCTATGATTTTCTTTTAATTCTGCAGAGACTTATGAGAGGTCTATATACGCTATTTGATGAAGCAAATTCCGTGGAAATTCCAGGTGGCCTAAAATTTCCTGAATCATTTAACGAGTTTCTTTCTGAAATGAAGCACAACAACTATGATGCGAATACATTTGCAGTCATGGTGAAGGGAACGGTACTTGATTTATTTATCTTTTTTTGTTTTTAATTATGTCTTACGTTTTATGCAATTGTTATATCCTGCAATGGATTATATGGTGTTCATTTGAAGCTGTGGTGGATGAATGCTTTCTGCTTCCTTTCTCTATTTTGATTCATGGTGCTTCCAAAATATATATTTTGAAGGTATTTTCTAAAAGGGCAATGCCGCTCCTATATGAGAAGTACGTAATTATTGTGATGTGAACTAACTTTATTATTGATACACAAAAAAAAATCTATCCAATTAAGCACGAATCTCAAGATAATATTTAAATTGAAAACTTTTGAAATTAAAATCAGGGTCATTTGAATTTTGATTTCAACAAATTGATTGTCGAAATGATTGTTCCGACGAGACGAACTTAATTAAACCTTAATCAAATCATGAATCAGGATGAACTCCTATTTACACAAAGAAGAGTTAACTTCTATGAGGTCCACCCAAGTGAAATATGTGTCACATACAAATGAATAGTGCCCTTTTGAAAATATATGAAAGATTTTGGCTAACATTCTTAATCAGATCCATAATAGACACACAGGCGGGCAAAATGCGAGCAATAATGAACTTAAAGTATAAGTTACACGCACTCCAATGACAATGCATTTATGTGAACAACTGTTATGTTAGTGTCTTACATGTTGAAAAAGTTGTTGTTATGTGAATGGTTTCTAAAAAAATGAAACCATCAAACTTGTTGTATGTCACACATGTGCGAGTGCCTTAAGCAATGCGCACATTAATTACTAAATAGGAACTCGTATACATCCTATGAATTAGCAGTGAGTCCTGTGAACAACCTACACACCTTGTGAATAGTGCACCATGTAAATGAAAGTTGTTTTTTGTGAGACAAAGCAACACATAGTTACGTGTCAGGAGACGTACAATTGTTTTAACAAAATGTGTAGGATTCTTCAAATCACAGGAAACAATTGTGGCCTCACACATTTTAAATGCACATACAAATTTACTTAAAACGTGTAAATGCATTGTGCATGTACACAGGGAAACATGCAAATGCCCTATCTAGATGCATTGAAGATGATACAAGTACTCCAATGCATTGCATAATTGCATCAAGAAATGGGTAAGTGCGTTGTGTAAGAGCATAATTGCATCAAGAAATGCGTGTCGTGCAAGTGTCCTAAAAATATGTAAGTGCATTATGTGAATGCACTGTTAAAAATATAAACATTCCTTACAAATGCATCAAAAAGCGTGTATGACACATTAAACCATTAAAATCAACAATTTTTATGTTCTCCAACCAATGCATTGAATTCTTAAACCCTAGGTCTGAGAATGTTGCACGAGTTGAAATGGAATGAATTCAAAAAAATTTCTCCGCAAAGTGCATGCAAATATTTTGAAATTCTATAATTATTTCAAAAAATTTAAGAACTCTTAAAATTTAAATGTCAAAACATCATTATTACACACACGCTCTCAGTTGAGTTGCTCTGCCATAAGGAAGAGTCATAAATCCCATGTGTTAAGCTCGATTCTCCTCTTTGCAAGAATCTGTGTTGATGATATTTGAACCTCATAAGAGATGTTTGATCAGTAAATTTTAAATGGTGCACCATAAATTCTATCCTCGCAAACGAATGAACAACTATAAAACTTGTGATGATATTTTGTTGTATATTCGTATTAGGCCTCTAATGCATTTAAAAAAAATGTATTACAAAAATACAAAATTTTGAGTTCATTGCTCATATGGCAACAAACTAAATGCTTGAGATTGATCCTTTGTTAGAAAGTGAGTAAGTTGACGAATTTCAAATAACAAAATTAAATATTTATATACCTTGTTGATAGCCATGTTGACGGAAGATATCAACTGGAGGGGATTATATGATTTTCAAGATGCTCTCAAATTTAAAAGTCAATCACTTGGGGTTTAATTCGAATAAAAATTTAATATTTATCAAAATATAAAATTATTGAAGCAAAATTTACTATCGTCAACTTAAAGCAAAACATTTGTGTCTTTTGCAACCGTTTATCGAGGATGATAAGTTTAAGAACAATCTAAGCTTATAAAGAGCCAATGCCTTGTGAAGCGTATCCTCATAATTCATTTTTAAACAATCTCTTGTCAATAAGGACTTAACATATGTTTTCTAACCGATGATTTTGCCGTAAAATCACACTACATGTAAACAATTATAACTACAGCTCTCTAATCTAGTGAATTTTTATCACAAATGACATCTTTAAATTATAGTCACAATCTAAACCCGCAAGTTCATAATAGCTAAAAAATCATTGAATAATGAATCATAGGGTTCACTTGATATAACACAAAGCCCTGTTTTAGTTAAAATTGACTTAAATTTGTTCCCTTGACAAACATGCAATCCATCTTTACAAGGTTCACTTAGATGAAACTACCCATGGCTAATGATAATGATCTTTCACTTAGGTTGGTTTGACTATCTCCTCTAACTATATAAAAGTAGGAACTTAACAACTTGGGATATGAATCATAACCTTGTAACCGGTTCATGGTTGAATAAGTCAGATCAGCTATTCTGTCTGATTTTTAAACATTGGTTATTAGTCACTAAGTATTTCGCTTTTAATGACTAGTCCTAACTTTCGAAAGTTATTTCTCATCATCATGAAGGATAATTGATCATAGGAGCATGCTCCTATAGGAAATCTACAATCAAATCATAAAGTCCTAAAAAAATAAGAGTGAAATATATAAGCAATGTTTTAGCTTCAATCTAATCAACATTTTAATTTGACCCGAAAACCACTTAAGCTCTCACAATAGAGCCAGTGAGCAAATTTTCAGAACCACAACTGTTATCTAGTGTTGTCGTCTGACTGGTATACTCAGACCAGTCACTTGACCATCATCGTCTAATCATTGCCTCCTGGCTGTTATAGTCATTCTCCAACATCTAACCATTGTTGTCCCACTGTTGTTGTCCAACCACCATCGCCTGAGCGCCATCATCCAACCACCATTATTTAACCACCATTACCAAACTGATACTTTCGAGGCTTTTCGTATAAAATTTCATAGCATTTCTTCTCTTTCATATGTATGTGCGCTAGATCTTTGTACAAAGCTAGAATATAAAACATTCTCTATCGCCATGAATTTTTTAGGGTGCAACAATTATAAAGAAGAATGGTATATATATGGGGATTTAACTTCTAGAATTAAGGCTAAATGTTTAAAATGGAGAAGTAAATTATGAGTGTTTTGCTATAGGAGGATATTATTGAGATTTGAAGGTGAATTTTATAAAATTGCTCAAATGCATAAGTTAGCTATGTTGTATTGAGTTAAGTAGAAAGCTGTGATTAAAGATGTTGATATGTAAGTTGAATATGGTGAAAATGTGACTATTGATGTTGATAAATTATGGAATCATTATATCAAGGGTACGGTAGGATCTATTTATATTAATATAAGATAGTTGAAAATATACTTAGCTAGTTTGGACAAGTACAACAAAGGTTAGAATGTGCATCTATATTACATGTACATAAAATTAAGGTTTAGGATGTAAATTGTTAGATCTAAGGTAACATGAATAGAAGTCCAAGATGATTTTGAATGATAGGTTTAACACCTCAGGTTGCACTTAACAAAAATGAATGAAAAATGAGGAATATAAATGCCTTCCTCAGATAGTTGGGATGAGGCTACTCATCATGATTACGATCTGAGATAAATCTAACTTCTTTGATGCCTCTATGGCTTTAAAAGTGGTTATTTTTGTACATTCTATAGCATTTTATAAGAATTAGAACCCTGAGGTTCTTGCTTATAGCACTAGTGCTGCAAACTCTATACATAACTATGAGTCAGGTCATTGTAAAGGCCTGTCTCAAAGGATGAATATTCCTCTTTTTCAAGACTTAATTATACTTGATCATAAATAGGCCTTTCTCTTGTTTAATGATTCACTACCCACCAGTGCACTGTTTTGTTAGAAATTTATTAGTATAATTATAAAAATCATTTCTACACTATCTGCTTTATGACCTGACAATTACAATCTTCACTGTGATTATATGCTTTATAATTCCATTGAAGCTGTTAGTGATTCGATTGCCATGCTCACAATGCACATCTTAGCTGGTGTTAAAACGGCTCTCTGTTAACCATGTTTATAACTTTTGTATTTGCAGATGGATTATATGAATAGAGAAGTAAAGAAGGCCAGACTAGCAGAACAAGTGAACAAACATTTTGCAGCAATTGGTATTCCAAAAGGCCTTCATTGTCTCTCATTGAGGTTGACAGATGAGTACTCCTCTAATGCCCGTGCTCGGAAACAATTACCACCGCCCGAGTTGTTGCCTGTTCTCTCCAATAATTCATACTACCATTTCATTGTAGCTACCGATAACGTCCTTGCAGCCTCTGTTGTGGTTAATTCTGCAGTAAGGTCTTCAATGAAATCTGATATGATAGTATTTCATGTCATCACTGACAAGAAGACCTATCCAGCCATGCATTCATGGTTTGCATTAAATTCTATTTCTCCAGCCATCATTGAGGTTAAGGGAGTCCACCAGTTTAATTGTTTGACAAGAGAGAATGTGCCTGTGCTTGACGCTATAGAGCATCACCACCATGTAAAAAATCATTATCATAGAAATCATGTGGCAGGGGCCAATATCAGTGATAGCCCAAGGGCTTTTGCTTCAAAGCTGCAAGCGAGGAGCCCGAAATATATCTCTCTGCTCAATCATCTCCGCATATACCTTCCCGAGGTAATACTATCACCATTCACTAGTTATATATGCTTATTTTAGATATAAGGCAGAAAGTAGGCCAGAGAGAGTATCCTTGTGTTTCAACTCAAAAAATGATCATAAGAAATTTTATAATTGAACTTTTGATTTGAGGTTAATGTTCAAATAATTTCTAGACGAGAACTATAGCAGCGTATGGTGATGGTAAGATCTAGAGGAAGGGTTTTGTAACATTGAATCAAAATAGTCGAAGTTTAAAATGTAGGATTCCCTGTTGAGTGCTGCTAAAAAATTGTGTATTCTTTCACCAGTTTTTTAATTGATACCGATGATCATGGATTAATTTCGTGTTTTTTTTTAAGTTCAACTCGCTTCAATTGTGATGAATACTCTATCCTACTAAGTTATGGGATAACATTCATTGCCTTTCAATTATTATTTTCATGCACTAGACTCTCCATATTTATCTCTCTCTCTCTCTCTCTCTCTATATATATATATATATATATATGGGGGGGGGGACGGGTCGGACAGGAGGCGACGACGGCTAAGGGGTTCAATTGTGTTAAAAGATAATTGTATTTTTTTTCGTTTTTAGCATTTATAAAATGGCCTAAAATTGAATGCGCAAGTTATTGATGATATTTATTAGGTATTTGATGATTTTGGTTGGTGAAATATACAAGTAAAATTTGATTTGTAAGCGATCTTTCATCGGCCATTCAATCATCTTTATTTTTATGCATTTGACGAATACCTAAAATTATTTATATAGTGGAAACCATAAATTAATTAGGTGGAGAATTATCTCTTTTTTTTCTTTGTAGGAAGAAAATCTGCACATACATTCATAATGCTGGCCTACACTTTTACTAATATGTTGACTATATTTTTGATGATTAATTCAAACAGATGTTTCCAAGCCTCAACAAGGTTGTGTTTCTGGATGATGATGTTGTTGTTCAACGTGACTTAACACAATTGTGGGATATTGATCTTTCTGGCAAAATAAATGGTGCTGTGGAAACTTGTACAGGAGAAGATACATGGGTAATGTCTAAGCGTTTTAGAACATATTTTAACTTCTCTCATCCTTTGATTGCAAATAACCTGGACCCTGACGAATGTGCTTGGGCGTATGGGATGAATGTCTTCGACTTGAAAGCATGGAGGAAAACAAAAATCAGAGAGACTTATCACTATTGGATGAAGGAGGTAATAACTAACTTAATGTTTGTTTTCATAGAAATTGCTAAAATTTCTCACTAGACATGGTCATAATCTATGATTTTTTTTTTCCATTTCGAATAGGCCATTTACAGTTCACCATAACTATGAATATGAAGCTGTCAACATCCCATTTAAAGCTTGGTAAATTATGCTTGAAAAAAAAACCTTGTTGAGGCCTAATTTACAAGGAATTAAGAAATATTCAGAGGGTTATTGATAGGAAATACTTGAAATCAAGTATTTCCTATTCACCTTTACAGCAAATCTCCACGAAATACTGCTGTCCGGAGCAGGAGAAAATTTGTTCACCGGTCAATCAGTTGAAGCCTGTATTTTATGTAGGTACATAAAGGTTTTCAAAGGGCTGACCTCATAAGTCAACACTATCCATTTGACATCCTGAATTGCTATTCAACTGATGTACACGACAATAAAATATGATATTTTGTTTGTTGCATGATATATCTTATGCATCCATGCTAGGATCATATAGCTTAGTTGCTCATCAGCAAAAGAACATGTGGATATAGACTAAAAATTTTAGATGTGAGTACGGTAAGAAAAACGTGTATGGGTCTTCTATAGCACCTGTTTGAAAAAATGCAGTTATTTCCCCGCGAGTGGGTACTTATATGTATCCTCACTTCGCTGTAGGTGTCGCACCGGGTTCCCATCCTACCATAGAAACTTGGAGGCGGTAGTCATCTTTCACAATCTACTTTTTTTTTTCTATTCTTTCTGTGCTGACTTGTAAAAACTATTTTTTTATTTGTGCTCTCCCTCCAAGATTTTGCGCCTGGAACAAGATGTGCTGTTAGTGCTGTTCATACTATCTCCTTTAATCCCTCGATGAAAAAACGACCCTAAATATTAAGAAATCTGTTCTTAACTAAACCTTCTCACGTTTAAACTATGTTCTAACATTTCCTTATTTGTTGTAGAATTTAAGCTCAAATTTGACTCTGTGGAAACTTGGAACATTGCCACCAGCTCTTATAGCATTCAGAGGATATGTGCATCCTATCAACCCATCCTGGCACATGCTCGGATTGGGTTATCAGGAGAAAACAAATCTCGATGACGTGCGAAAGGCCGCCGTTATCCATTACAATGGTCAGTGCAAACCATGGCTAGCAATTGGTTACAGGCAACTCCAGCCATTTTGGACCAAACATGTAAACTATTCCAATGAGTTCATAAAGAACTGTCATATATTGGAGCCAGCAGATTAATTAGTTACAGAGATGCAGAACCGGATGAAACGCAGCTTCTGCTAAGTAGATACTGGACAATAGTTACTTGTTAAGATACAATTATTTCGTTATACGAGCCGTGCCGTGTTGGCTGCAACCAGCTATGGAGGCGCAGCGATGGTGGCGGCGGCGGCGAGCAATTGCAAGTCTGTTGATGGCAGAAGTTGATTTCATAATTTCAGTTTGTAAAATATTTATTCATGCCAAGGGGATAGATATCTAAGCATGATTCATCTCCCTTAGCAGGATCAGATGGCAAATCAGCTACAGGCAAACCTTATTGTTTTACCAAGCAGCCAGAATTTTTTTTATTTTCCTCCTCTTTTGATTGCTAGATTTTTTAGTTTTTTTTTTTTTTTACATTTTTATAATTTTGTATTCATCCGTTTATTAATTGTAAAAAGCATGGAGATCCTTGTAATTGTGCTCTTATGGAATTTTCCATTGGAGATCAGGGCTTTGTTACTTTGCATAAATGTTGAAAATGTTAGATGATTCTTTTCCTTGTTATCTGTTCATAATTGTTATCAGAGTTTTCATAATAAGCCTTTGCTTTGGGATGTTGGCATATGACAAGTTACATTTGGTATCTCAGTTAATAATATAGGCTTCGTTTGGTACATTGTTCTTAAATATTTTTATCCTCCTCTCTTTTTCTCGGAGAAATTATTCTGTACGGACGCCGAATACAGCTCTACGTCCGGAGGCCAATCAGGTGCAACCACGTCAGTGGTACCGAGCCGCGGTATCGATATGGCATATTCAAATTGATCTATGGACAGCGTTCAGCATCCACACATAATAATTTTTCCTTTTCTCGACTATTTCTCAAAGTTACTTCAATTTGGAAACAAAAGATCACATAGTTCATCAAAATTTTAGATGGTTTCATAATTATAATGTCATAATTAACAATATTACATATGCTACAAATCTATTTTTTTTTAATGATATACCGAGCAAATTTTTTTCTATAAATGAGAAATATATGGTTTTATTTCAAAATATTAATATTCTTCATCAATATATGATGGAAGCCTCAAAGAAAGTTCTGAAGCCACAATCAGATCAGGAGCAATCTGTATGCAAAAATTATACTCAATTCATCAAGTGAGATGGAGCCATATTTAACGTCGAATTAAGACTTTGTTTGCGACAATTTTTTTATTGCTTTCTAAATCAATTTTTAGTTCAAAAATTTGTTGATGTTAAATTTTGTACAATAAAAAGTTATTTTAGAATGCAGTAAGAAAGTTGTCACAAATGAATCCTAAGCAAAATGGAACTGTAATTTCAAAAGAAGTGTATATGAATGATTCAATTCGAACCCAATCCTAAAAATCTAATTTTGAGTTGATCCATTTAATAAATGGGTCAATTTATGATTGACCCGCAAAACCAACTTTTGATATGAAATAACCAATTTAATATATATTTTTTTTCCTTTAATTCTTTTACTTGTGGATATAATATTATTATTTTTTATCAAATATTTTAAACTTTATTATTAATAATTTATAAAAAAAATTAATTTAATTAAAATTGATAAATATATCATGTTCAGGTCATTCAGGTTGCTAAAAGGTCAAGTTCGAGTTGGACGTTTTGACTCATTTATTAAGTATGTCGAGTTCGAATTGACTTGGTTTGAGTCGTATAAATTTCTGGTTAGACCCAAACACGACCCATCAACCCTTTTTAACCCTTATGTATATTTTATTAATAAAATTAAAAAGAGGTATTAATTTTTTTTAAAAAAAAAAAGCTTTGTTAATAATAATAATTAATTATTTAATATTATTTATAATATTTAATCCTATTAATTATTTTGAAATAATTATGTATAATTTTATTAATAATTTAATTAATAATTTAAAATTATTTAATTAGCTTCACTTAATTATTAATATTTTAAATTATAATAATTAAGTTATCCAACCATAAATTAGAGGAGTCTAGGTTTTCCCTCCCTTCTCTATTTCGTCGGCTTCTTTCCTTCGCATGAGTGTTGAGTTTTGCACGAGATCTTCTTCGTCGCTGTTCGACTTCGCTCCTTCGACGACGTTCCCTTCCTGTTGGATCGGAAGTTACGACATTTTTTTTATCAGAAGCAACAAGGGGAGCTCGCTTGCTGTGGAGGTAACTTTCTCCCTTTCGCGCTCTTCTTCGGCCAAACGCGCCTTTGATTTACCGTGAGATTTGGTTTTGCATTTTCGGCCGTTTGGCTGGATTTAACTCAAATCCTCTTCAAATCCGGCCTAAATCATGCATCCAAACAGCCCCTTAAATTGAATCTTACTTCAAGCCTGAGAGAGAGATATGAGGCTAAAGAAGCAGAAGAGGCATCGTAAAGTTGTTAGATTCTACTCGGCATGCTTTGGATTTAGGGAGCCGTACAAGGTCCTCTGCGACGGCACCTTCATCCACCACATTCTCCTCCACGGTCTGACCCCAGCTGACAAATCCCTATCCAATCTCCTTGGAGCCCGCGTCCTCCTCTTCACCTCCAGGTTCTCCGCGCCCCTCCTCCCTTATCTCTCTCTCTCACCTGCACACACGCTGATATCTGATAAGTCCATTGCAGATGTGTAATCGGGGAGCTCACAAGCCTTGGTGAATCCCATGCAGTGGCTCTCGAAGCTGCACACCAGATCATGACGGCAATGTATGTATCCCTCTTCGGATGGTAACTGTTATCTTCCTGTCATACTTTATTAATACGCTTTTCTGGTCTCTTATTTGTGCTGAGATTAGGTGTGATCATGAGAAAAGGGTGGATGCAGAAACCTGCATACAATCCATAATTGGAGAGTCCAATTCTGAGCATTTCTTTCTTGCCACACAGGATTCAGAAATTCGGAAGAAGTTCAGGGAGGTTGTACATCAATTCTCGCCCTTTCGTGGCCATATTTTTGTATGCTATTATTTGATACCACACGAACAATTGGTCTGTGCTTTTATTTGACTGAGAACAAATAAATATAGTCTATTTATTTATTTTTTCAATGACACATCAGAATGCTAGTATTTCAATAAAGGTTAGATCTTGAGAAAAAATATTAAGATATCCTTTTTGAAAATTGGTCTTGATTGGTTTTAAAATCTTTGGATTTTGTAGATGAATGCAATACATGCATTATCAATCAATTCCACTTATCTTAATTCAAAATCAAGGATTTTAAAACCCATCTTGAGCAAATTTTGGTCAGGATATCCTAACCCATTTTTTTTTCCATAGAAACTTTAAGGTGATCAACCTTAATCTGAGTAATGCATTGCATTGAACCTAACAAAAAGTATCAGATGGAAACATGGTAGATCTGGAATATTAAATAGATGCAGGGTGTTAATTGTTTATTGCAAATTATTTTAGGAATCTTGGCATTAGATTTCGAATAAACTATTTTTAAAATGGCATAAGAAACATGGAAATTGCACATTTCAATTTGCTTCTTTAATTTGAAAGTTAACTATTTCAAACAATCTCCTATTTTAATATTTTTTTAGTAGGGAATTGTAGATGAATTTATTAAAAAAAAATTACGTTGATGTAAGAAATGTCAACCGAGAAAAATTTTTGTTTAGCTTTTTCATAATAAAGTGATAGCTAATTCTGCCAGTGATCTTAGCTTGAAGGAAAGTAAGTGTCATTATGAAAAAAAATAATGAAAATGCTTGTAAACTTCATTTTCATCTAATTTTCTGTCTGTGACAGCGGAACCATGAATTACATGCTGTGGAGGCCTTTTTAGATATAATCTTTGTATCTTCTCCGATCTTGCATATTTAAACATTCTGAGCCCCTTTTTGTTTGCGGAATATGCCTTCTAGCATGATTCTGTCATTTTTCTGCTGCTTTTTCAATTTTGTAAACCTTACACTTTTACTTAATTTGGAACTACCCAAGTATGTCTAAAGTAATAAAGTGCATATTGGAATGAATTTTGTATGGATATCTCCCTCCCTCACACACACACACACACATATGATTTTGATCTTACATTGATTGTTATATGTTGACCTCTAAGAATTAACCAGTGGGAAAAAAAAAAAAAAAAAGAAGAGATCAAAATACCTGCAAATTGCCTCTCTCTCTCTCTCTCTCTCACACACACACACACACACACACAGATATGATTTTGACCTTACATCGATTGTTATATGATCATACTAATTCCTTTGAAACCCTTAATTAGCAATCTAAGGGATGAGAGCTTCAGAACTAGGAAACTGATAATATTTTGCAATTATTATCTTATTAATTGTATTTTGCATCTCTTCTACATATTTGATTTGATTTGCTTCATGATGTATATTTTGGTTAATCCTTAAGTGTTATTCTGGCAGAGATTCTATGATTAATTTTTTGTTTTTGTAACTTGAATGTAAAGTGAAGCATTTGCTTACATGTTAGTGAGAACTGTCCTTATATAAGCTTCTGCACAAAAGCTCGAAAGCTTGAGCACTTTTTAACACTTTCTTATTATTATCTAGGTATTTTCAACGAGTTTTCCAATGCATATGGGTTAGGAAAGTCCTAAATTGATTTATTTTATCACCGGTACAGTTTAATGACTTGTGACCTCATATTTTTCAAAGTGGGGACAACTAAACTGATTATATTTTTAGTTTCATTCATTGCCTCATAGTGCACTGAGTTCTTGCTATTTTTATGAATTTTTCGGAGCCCACATTATATGATCATACTAATTCCTTTGAAACCCTTAATTAGCAATCTAAGGGATGAGAGCTTCAGAACTAGGATCTGATAATATTTTGCAATTATTATCTTATTAATTGTATTTTGCATCTCTTCTACATATTTGATTTGATTTGCTTCATGATGTATATTTTGGTTAATCCTTAAGTGTTATTCTGGCAGTGATTCTATGATTAATTTTTTGTTTTTGTAACTTGAATGTAAAGTGAAGCATTTGCTTACATGTTAGTGAGAACTGTCCTTATATAAGCTTCTGCACAAAAGCTCGAAAGCTTGAGCACTCTTTAACACTTTCTTATTATTATCTAGGTATTTTCAGCGAGTTTTCCAATGCATATGGGTTAAGAAAGTCCTAAATTGATTTATTTTATCACCGGTACAGTTTAATGACTTGTGACCTCATAATTTTCAAAGTGGGGACAACTAAACTGATTATATTTTTAGTTTCATTTATTGCCTCATAGTGCACTTTCTTGCTATTTTTATGAATTATGTTGGCTACTTGACTGCTCATATTGGAAAATATTGGCAAATTTTCTATATTCTCAACTTTCCATTATTTATCATCTTTTTGATGTGCTTTCATTTACAAAATGTAAGGTACCCGGTGTCCCTGTAATCTATGGTTTGAGAAACTCTCTTTTTCTTGAGCAACCTTCTTTGAATCAAAAAGAATTTGTCAAATCGACTGAAGAAAAACGGCTGCATATGGATGAATCAGAATATCAAAAAATATGGAAGAGGGGACTAAAAGAAAAATTGACATCAGCTGGAGCAGTTTCTACTTCCATGGAAGAGTTCGCAAAAACAAATAGGAGCAATTCGATGATAACACTTGGTGCGGTTGATAAAGTTAGATTAAAAAAGAGAAGGGCAAAGGTCAGTATTTGTTCTTTTTATTGTTTGTTATTATGCTAATAAACAACTTGACGAATCATTTTACTGATTCATTTATGTTAAGGTTTAAAATTGTACAATTGAGTATTGAGATTTTTTGTTCATGAGACGAGGCGAAAGCCTCAAGCTGTTTTGAGGCATAAGCCTCAAAATTCAAAAATTATGTAAATTGAAAATAGATGTTAAAAGTGATTTTTTATTTAGTACTCAAATAATACGTTAAAGGATGATATATTAACTTTTTATTAAATTATGAAGTAATAAATTGGTATACATATGAAACAAAAAATTGCACAAGACGTAAAGTGATAAATAATAAATTGCGTGAAATAAATTGAAATTTAAATATTATAAAAGCAAAACAACATAAAATATATGAATTGCATAAAAATATTATATAACATCAAGTTCAATTCCAAATTCATTATTTCTCAGTACAACTCAAAAATCATTTGTATTATCACTTTAGTGAGGGGGTATTTATTTGAGTCATCGTCGTAACAAATTGGTCTCTCTCCTGGGCATCCATTGAAATCTCATGCCTCCCAATATGTTTCTTCTTTATTTATTTCAGTCATCTGTCTCTTTTATAAATGTTTGTCATCAATATAAACATGAGAGTACATTTTCAAAAATTTTAGAGGAGGTGGTGGTGGTGTGTAGCTTTCAAGTGATCATCGGCGGCGGCTTCGATAGTGGTGGCCGCAGCGAAGCTGGTGAGCTGGAGGTCAAGGCAATCGAGAGGAAGTTGTTGCGGCTTTGGGTTGAAGGCTTGATTTGTTCGGGATTTTAGTTAAGGTTTTAGGTTAGTTTTAATAAAAATTATATTAATATGGTGAGTTGTATGTCTCATGCTAGCGAGATGGGCTCGCATCAAGGAGCCTATTGGCCAAACCGAGGCAAATGCCTCATAGAACAAGCTAAGCCTCGAGACATTTTTCACTGGAATTGTGCTGAGGCGGGCTTCATATTGCACAATTTTAAACAATAATTTACATGTCTTTTTACACAAATGTGAGTGTTATTTTATCGATATAGACACAAATTAAATAACCTTACCTTTTAAGGAGATTATTTCTTTCATTTTTTTGTTTTTTGCATTCACAATAGGGCACAATGCAGACATGACCAAGTTATTTCTTTCTTAACTGAAGTTTATTATTCTTTCTATTTAGCCTCACCTCATGCATATTTTAGATTTATCATGATGTGTATGCTTAAATTTGTTTATTTTTAATAGTTGACTATAAAATTGATTGTGCTAATCATATGAGAATAAAATTTAAGAATCATACAATGAAGTTAAGATAGCGAGAAAATGAACACCCACAATCATGCCCCAGCACCTTCTCGATATCTCATCTTTGTCCAACATCATCTCAACATCGACGACCAACATCGTCTCGACATCGAGGGCTGATGCTATCTTGCATCAATGTCCGATTCTTATTGCACAACATTGATGCCTAACTCTCGACAATATTGTCATCTCCCCGTTCCATGCTTGACCCGACATCCATGTTTGACTCTCAACATTCTAATATTAATAATTTCAAGCACAAATCTTTTTTAAATGACTTATTATTTCTGAATTATTCTTAATATTCTGCTTATTCAATTTATATACGCTATTTTTAAGATATAAAAATTACAATACCACGTCTGACCCGTGTTTGTGTCATATATTTTCAATAATTGACGTGTCTCATATCCGTGCCATGTCATGTTTGTGCATCATAGGTGTTAGTGTCCATAATTAATTGCTTCTCTTAATATGGAAAGTATTATTGATCACAGTTTATGGTAATTCCGTTTCATGACCCATGCACTACAACATGCATGGGAAATAGTTGTGAGGATAGATGATAAACTATATTAAGATCCTATGTTTTTGTCATATAGGTGATGCAAATATTAAAGTTTTAAAATGTCAAATATGGATTAATATTTAATATTTGTGAAACAAATATTGATTATCTAATACACACTTTAATGGGCCTAAAATTATTAATCACGAGGAAGAATTTCTTGAAGACTAATTAATACCTTGATGTTAAATTATCTTGAATTCATAATATGATAAAAATGAGGCTCTAGATGATGATACAAGTTAAAAAAAAAAGCTCCGTGTTTAAAATGCAAAGTTTCTTAGGACTATTATATAATACAGAATTTTATGCTGATTTAAAAATTGAATTTATAAACTAACTATGTTATATGGATCTAACTATTGGGTGATAAAGAAGTTATTTAGAAAGTGAATTTATAAAGTGAATTTAGAAAGTGCGACTCATATAGTGACACATCATTCCTGATTGGTTGAGCCATTGGGTCAATTTTGTTTGTTTTAAAATACATTTTATGTAATTAATTTGATGACCCGTTCGGGTTTCAGTGTATAGGGTTGACTTCATAGGATCTTCCCTGACCTTTGTCTGGGTTAATCAACCATGTTCAAGGCTCCCGATGAACTTGTTTTTGCTCTAAGATCAGTAGATCACTATTGGATGATTGAGGAATGCAGATAAGTGGAGAATATTAGGGCGAGGGATGGTGTTGCCTTCATTTCTTGTTAACGCTTCCTGGATGCTTGGCCTTGTAATTCATGGAAATTGTTGTATGAAAATGCTCACCGAAAGGCCTGTTTGCTCCATCTTCACAATAACTTATGCATTTAAGGTAATGGAGGGAATAACGATTGAGAGGGATTTGTGGTTGAGCTAACCAAAGGAGATGAAGCGTTGCACGTCGGTGTACATAATTGCTTCCTATGGCCTCAATGGGATACTCTGCTTGTAAGGGGAGGCTTTGGATGTTGGAGTTGTTGATTTAGAGTGCAGAATTCAACAACATTTGTATAAGCCATTTAGGAAAAACAGACAAATGGGTTGTGACAACTTCATGTCTCTTTTTGTCATTTTAGAGTCATGGTATAAGGTGATGCCAAGATGAACAGGAATAGGTGTTGAAGTAGTTTTGTATCTTCTTTGAATTTTTTGGAATTGTGGGATGTGAGTGAATTGATTATGACTACATATATGGATATTGCATCCTGTTAGACTTGACAATGTTCATGTGGGTTTTGAATGAGTTAGAGGTGGCATTGTTAATGTGGTTAGTGAGGGAATTGGAGGTAGTAAGAGGGTGGGGTTGGTTTATGCAGCCTCATTACCCCATATGGGATGATGAATAGGCAATGAGTTGGTTTGACAAATTAATGCTGTCAAGTATTTCTCACATGGTATGAATTGGACACAATAACATCTTTTTTTTTAAATCATTTTAAATGTTTCTAATTCCAAGAAATAGGGAGGTGAAGAAAAACTTGAATTATGAACCTTAAGAGTCCAAAGCCTTTAGCTTGAGTAAATCTAAAACCGAATATATGAAGTGTAATTTTAGTAGTAATAGATCTAATGGTGGGAGGATTGGGTAATCAAGTTATTAAAAAAGAGGGCATGTTTTAGATATCTTGAGTCTATTGTTTAAAGGGATGATGAAATAGATGGGAATATATCATATTATTTTTAGAATTCAAGTTGGATGGTTGAAGTAGAGGTATGCATCGAACCTATTGTGTGATAGAAAAATGCCCTCAAAATTAATGGAAAATTTTATAAGATGGTGGTGAGACTTGTAATGCTTTATGGCACAAAATGTTGGTCATTTAAAGAGAAGCATAAAATTAAATTAAGTGTTGCAAAGATGAGGATGCTCAGGCTGATGGGTGGCTTTACACTTAGAAACATAATGCAAAATGAGTATATTCGTGAAGATGTTGGAGTAGCTCCAGCGGAAAATACAATTAAAGTGAGTCACCTTAGATGGTTTGGTCATATAAAACGTCGACTCTCCAATTACTTTGTTAGGAGAATATATGTATGAGATCCGGCCTGTGCTAAGAATGGTAGAGGAAGGCCTAAAAAGATTTGAAGGGGAGATTCAAGGGTAACTTCGGAGGGTGGGGAAGGAAGAGCTGGTGTGGCGCGTCAAAGGCCTTCACGCAATGCCGCTAAAAGGAAGGGTGGCGAGTGGGAGAAGAATTCCTCCCTAAGGGTGTGGATATGGTCTATAGCCAAAATAAGAAGTCAGTTAGAAAGTATTAAAAATTATCATTTTTATTAGATTCAAATGAGAATCTGACTCTTAATATGACACAACAAAGAAAAAGAATTCATGTAACTGATCCCACATAGGGGATAAAGGTTTGTTGTTGGTTTTGTTGTTATAATTCCAATAAATTTAGGAATTATGAAAATAGTGATTAGCTTGGGGATTAATTCAACCTTTGGCTCAATTATTTACACAATTTTTTGTTAATTATCCCATTTAAGCTAATTAAAGTTAATTGAGTAAACTTTGGTCCTTCAAATGAGCACCTAATATCTAAGGACTGGAGAAACTTCATATTGGAATTTTGTTAATGGCATCTTTTCCTTAAAAGATTTTTTTATCACTGAAGCTGATCTCAAGGCAACTCAACCATCATGAACGTTTTGACCTTTATGATTGACCTTTTGACGTAGTCCTTACGTTGTCAAAGATCATCCATTTCTTTTCTTCTCAAAATTTATTATTTGAAGTACTAAACTGATACAAGTTCTCTAGCTGCAAGTTACATCATGTCCTAAAGAGAATTTACATCAGATGCTTTGTTAATTTATGTTTCATGCATGATTTGATTAATGAGGTGCATCACCATATCGATTTTGAACTCTTAAAGTTTAAGAACATTATTGAACTAAAGTTTTCAATTAGGATTTATCCCAGTGGTCAAATATTTTGTCACCTGAAGCAAAACATTTTTAGGCTTATATTGTGGTTCTTGTAAAGCATTACATGTTCAGGTTCTGTTTCTTCATTTAATGAAAACTGGTGCCTAAAGAAATATCTTCTGTGAAAATGCTCATTTTGCAGGGCCCGAACCCACTTTCATGCAAGAAGAAGAAACAAAATGAGGGCGCTTCAGTGACAAAGAATCAGGTGATGTATTTATCACTGTTGCCTTTATAAAAAAAATAAAATCAATTGCCCCTCTAAAGAAATAATTTTTTTATTATATGATTATTTAGATAATTTGTCCTATTCAATCTATTTTTTAGTCTTTATTACAAGGGTTTTTAGACAATCCTCCTCCCCCCCTAAAATTTTTAAAATAATATGGTCTTTAGGCAATTGCCCCCAACAAATAGTAAAGAGAATTCATCATTTTATTTATTAATTTTAATTCCAAAAATATCTTTACAACCAAAATTTGTTTCGGGGGCGCTGCCCTCGAAAAACCCCGCAGGTCAAACCGTGCCCCCCTTGGACCCCTGACATATTTGCGAAGCCTATGACGATCAAGGATATGAAAAAATATGAGTCAAACCAAATTGAAGGCAACTCCTGGACTCCCTTGAATCCCCGACAATTACTTATAAATTCCGCCCCCTGGTTCCTTTGGGACTGCTTTCTTTAACTGCTGCTTAAATCAACTTTTTTTAAAGTTTCTTTAAGAAGCAATATAAAAGTCGTCCCAAATGACGCCTTAAAGTGCAGGCCTGACCATGATTCATCTCCTTGACAACAGATCATATGCTTAAAATTCAATTATGTTGCATTCGTTTTCATCATTGACAGCCATAATCTCATTTATTATCATAAAAAGTTTTGGTTTTATTTTCTGATGCGTTATCCTTCTGTTTTCAGAACGGATTGGCCGCTGGGACTCTTAACAAGCGAAAGAGGAACCGAAAAAGGAAGAGAGAGGATAAGGAGAGCAAATCTGAGCAGCCCAAAAGCTAGGTTTCACCATTATGATCGGATCAAAGTTAAGTCGCATAAACTCTTTGCAGCTCATTAATGTTAAATCCAGAAAACGAGATTTGTTAGTGCTAAGAAAATTTTGTTTAAAATATAATGCAGATGTTTCCCATCCAAAATCCAATAATTTAGGTATTATTATCTGAACCTTTCTTGATAATTATAATATTTTGATCTTGGGAAGAGGAGCTGATCTTATTAATATAACCTAGGCTTCGTTCGGGGCAGTTTTTTGCTGCTTCTTAAAATAGCTTTTTAGTTAAATTTTTAATTTTTATGTTATTATTTTGAGAAGCATTAAGAAAGCCGTCCCAAACAAATATCTTTTTTATTGTTTTTTTTTATATATATTTTTTAGTATAAAATTTTTTGTCCTAGAAAGATGTTTTAAAAAGCATTAAGATAAGCAGTCCCAAACGAAGCCTAGGGTGTGCTGTTTTGTGATGCGAGGTAGAAAAAATGCCGAATTTATGGGATGGTAACAATATTTATCTAATAAATTTTTTTTAAAGGTACAAAAAAAGTTTATTATCATAAAATTTTAATTAATTTATTCTATTTTAGAACTATATATAAGTGTGCATAAATATTTTCTATCATTTATAAATGTCCGAACACGTTACATTCTTTTGTTTAACTCATAGTATTTATCTTATAATTTTCTTTATTATTCTTATTTATCTTATCATGAAAAAGGTGGCATATAACATATTAATATATATAATTTTGATAAAATGTATCAGTGTAAGAAAATGTAATATGTGGGTTCTCAAATTTTTTTTCATTACATGATTAGTAATTATTTATAGGAGTTATTATAAATAAACATTAAATATAGATGAAATTTTGGTCATTTTTTGGGAAGAAAAATGAATAAGAATATTGCACATATATAAAAACATAACGAAAGCAAGTAACAAATTCATTATCATTGGGTGGCTCATTAGCTTGTGCTAAAAGATGGGCAGTGCCCATGTAACCTCTTAAATATTTTAAAATGAAAAAAAATATAAAAATTTTGAAATTTCTAAACTCGAGCGCTATAGTGTTGGATAATTTGGTGCTTCGATACCCTAGTCTTGAAAAATTAAAAAATAATTCGGCGTGGTGGCGCCGGGATATTGAACGCAACGGCGTCATGAGTTAGCATGTAGCGTTGCGATGTTTGAGCATTGAGGCGTTAGCCCTGAAACATTGTTTTTATATATATTAAATCTTAAGCATGTAAGAGGGAGAGGAAGAGGAAAGAGGGAAGAGAGAGAATGTTGGGTTTTAGTTATTTTTGTTCGTTGCTTCAGTTGAGAAAAGTCTTTTGATCATAGTAAGTAACATAAAACCTATTTTTATTTTCAATTATTTTATATCTACTGATTTAATTTTTTCTAAAAAAATAAATAATGCATTTTCTCCTGATTTATCGCACTTTTAAGTGTGTGTAGCTTTTTTTATATGAGAGATAAGATTGATATTGACATGTTGACGGCAATATTATAGAATTTTATAGGATAAATGAAAGTTATGATTTTCTGAAGTCATTAGCTAGTATATAAATTTTCCTATATTTTATAGATTAATGCATTTCATGTTTCATTTCATACATTAAAGAAATACTAATACCATTGATTCAAGAACAATGTGGTATTGTATGTAAGCAAGGGAGGTTGGTAGTTAACGCTAGAATTAATATGAGTTGACTCTTAAAACATAATATCATAATTTCCTTAAAATAAAAAGGTTTGTGATGTGATCCTGATTGTAGTCTATAACCAATGAATAAATTACGTTGATGGGTAGAGAGTGACAACACTTTATAGATTATTGAGTCCCTTGCTGAACTATATGACATTGATAGCATATAATTGATTCATGCATATACAATTTCATGGTTTTATAGATTATAGATGATTATATCAGGCATATGTCAACACTACTTATACATAGCATATTGATATAACTCTTGCATGTTTATGACTCACCTTAGTGATAGACTAATAATATTGAATTATTACAATATATATGTGTTGTTCCTTACAATAATGATTTATTGATTATTGATGTATTTACGTTCTCGTACCTATTAATGATTTATGGATTTCAATTTAATGATTCATGCTTTTCATTATTGATCATATTGATTTGAATTAGTGACAACTGATCATTGATGATATTAAAAGTTATTTATTCTAGTGATTGAAATGAGCATGCATATTGACTCTTGAATCGTATATTAAAAACTTTGCTGAGTTTTGGGTTTACTGTGCTTTGCAAGCTGATTATATGATTTTATTTATTTCAGGTCAGAAAAGTGGGTAGTACTCTATGGAGTGAGGTTGATTGAGATATTTAGGTTTCTCCTTTTGTTATTTTTGTTTTATTTATTCCTTTTGTAATCAAGAGCTTGAAATAACAAAAAAAGAAAAAAAAAAAAGTGAGATATTTAAGTGGTTCAATATTATGTCATGCATCCTTGTAAAGAGTCAAGAGAAAGTATTAACTAATAGAATGAAATACAATAATAGATCTTTGAGAATATGCAAGTCTCTCTTTCTTTCTCTTCATACACACACATACAAAAGGCAAAGACTAAGGAAATAAATTATAAATAGAAGGTATAAATTAGACATCCATTAATGGTTAATAGGGAACATTAAAATTCATACGATGATAAGAAATTCATTTAAAGTTTCGCTTAGTTACAGAAGAGACTAGGTGATTAAGAAGATAAAAATTAGACATCATGTCACAACCCAATTTAATATGACCCACAGATAAAATATATCGTGTTAAATGATGACAGGCTAAGTCGCACGAAGATCAAGGTTTTAGAAACTTTTTAGATTTTTCCTTTAGATTAAAAAGACCATGTAGCTTTTAATTTAACTCCCAATGAGCAGAAAAATGAACTCATTCATAAATTTTTATTACAAGCATTCATCATCAAAATGTCTATATTATAACCATACACTACATTTCATGGCTACAAATTAAAATATAGCAAATAAATAAACAAATAGCCAAGACATTATAATAAATAGAAAATGCCTATACAAACTCAGACGGATCAAAGCCTAAAACTATATTTACTCAATTGACTCTTTTCATTTTCACTAATCTGAAATAGAATGTATAATATGTGTGAGCTAACACACCTCAGTAGGTCACACCCACTTATTTAAATTTTTAAATATTTTACTTATTATACATTTAACTGAGTTTTTAAAACAGTTAATAATAATTTACTATACTGAACAAAATAATGTTTGTAGTTATTAGAGATTTAAATAACAATGCAATGAAAGTAATAAGTAAGTAACTCATATATCAGAATGAAAAATAACATATTTTCATGAGGCCATATACCTCCCATTTGAAACAAATATCAGAATTCAGGAAATTATGACTCCATGTGTCAGCTTATCATAAATTAGTCTTTTATGACTCCCAATGCTTAGCATATATCAAATATTCATATCATTATGACTCTCTGTGCATCGCTAATAATAGAACTTCCTCCAACATCGAAGTTTCATAGAATCACACATTTTAATCAGATGAAAACATATATCATTACATTACTATAAAAGAAATACAAATATATCACAAAATACTTTAGTAGTTAATTAGTAGAATTTTATAGTTTCAGAATTTTGCCACATTACCAAGAATTGTTAAGAACATTATTTTGAAGCTTCAATGACACTAGAACATTATTTTTTGGAATCCAAATTATTTTCTAAATAGATAAGAATAACATATTTTTCAAATTATCCAATAAAAATTTTCTAGAAAAATATCAAATATTCAAAATAATCATATCAATAATATACATAAAGTTACATAATAAAAGTTTAATGGGTGTGAAGTTATCCTCATTTTTTCTATGAAATTATAAATTTAATCAGGAAAATTCTAGACTTTTCATATTTTTGAAAATTGATATTAAAAAAATGTAACTTGTAATACCTACAAAGGAGATCACCATTCCACATGTTATGATATGATTCAAGATAATCTATTGAATTTCTACATTTGAACTCTTTTCCATATGTTTGAAAATAGTTTGCATGTGTTCCGAGTGGGTCCCCTGGGTCTATGCACAAGTTTTGCAAATTTGAAAATTTTCTCCTAGGACATCACAATGCTGGGGTAGGTTGGTGTTTTAGCTTTGTGCTCTCCATTAAATTCAAATGCGGGCACTAGGGTGACGTTGCGATGCTTTAGGCTCCTAGATGGAGCATCGCAACGAGCATGATTGGGCATTGCGTCACTCTATCAAATTTTAATATTAAAATATCACGTATACTAAATCAATTTATTTCATCCACTTGAGTCACCCAGTTAAAGAGAGTCAATTTTAGGGGACTTCAGTCGGTTTTTAGCTTACATCCTAGTTCTACAAGTTTTGCGATTCGACGTAGGTTAGATTTTGTCTATCTTACTTTTTAAAAATGCATAAATTTTAAAAATATTTTGATTTAATTTATAATTTCGTTAGCAAAAAAATGGATAACTTGATATCTGCAAAAAAAATTTATCTATAACTTTATGTATAACATGAATATGGTATATGAAAATTGTCCATGAATATGTTATTGGCAATGCTAGTAGGTATGAAAATGATGATATTTATGATGGTATGGTTATGATGGTAGATATGAAAATAATGTTGGTATGTTTGAAATTGGAGGTAGGATTATTTATTTTGGTCTCTCCATCTCATCTCCATAAATAGATTTGTTACTTGATTTTGAAATAAAATTTTTTTGCTTGAGTTATTTACTCTTCTTGTGTACTTGACTCCCAAAGTGAAGGACTAATTAAGTGGTTGAGTTCATAATCCTTAAATAACGACTTCTATGGATGGAACGGGATCTTTGCAATGACAAACTATTGGATCCAACAACGAACGAGCGATAATAGTTGTTGGTATTAGTTGATGGTGGTGAAGGCGGATGGGCGACAATGGTCATCGAAGGACAAGCAATAATGATGATGAACATCCAATAATGATCGTTGGCATCAATCAACAAAGATGATATATGCTAATATCAGAAGTCAATTGTTAGGAGATGGTAGTCATTGTCGCCCTAACCAATATGATCAATAAAAGTAAAGAAATTTGAACATGTGAAATCCCAAAGATAATTGATTTATGTTCTAAATGGTGATAAGAGATTTATAATTCTCAAACTTCAAGAATTCTCTAAGCAAAAAATTCTCCTAAAATATATAAGAATGAGACATATTATTCACCTCATAGAAATGCTTATTTCAATATAAGAAGACAAGTTCAATGTTTGACCTTGCAAATAATCACTAGAGATTGTATTATATTAATATTACAACAAATTTAATTATTTTAATATAATTTATATTAAAATACCTATTTTGGTTACATTACCACATGATATTCATTAGGGGTGTCAATTTTTTACACGACCTGAACCCGATCGGGAAAAATTCGGGTTCGGGTCAACCCGAACCCGAAACGGGTCTGGTTCGGGTTGACCCAGCAACCCGAAATTAACCCGAAAAATTGACCCGAAAGTGACACGAAAACTCATATTTGACCCGAAAACCCGACCCATTTTTGACCGAAAAATCGAAGATTGACCCGATTTTTGACCGAAAACTAGTAATTTTGGGTCAACCCGGGTCATTCGTGTCGGGTCGAGTTAACCCGGACCCGAATCGGGTCGGGTTCGGGTCCGAAAACCTGACCCGTTTTTTAAAACTGGTCAGATTTGGGTTGACTCAAATAGTGCCGGGTCAGTTTCAAATTCGACACGAATCTGATTAGTTGGCCTGAATTGACACCCTTAATATTCATCACAGCTTATGACAACTCAAATTTGCTTATAATATTGCTTTTTCGCTTTTATGAGTATTTCATTTTTTCGAGTAATTTATGGAATTAAATAAATAATTCATTTTAATCTGTGCGTCCCCTACCCCGTCCTGCTTCCCGTCCTCCTCGGGTTTCCTTTAATCCCATTGTCACTCTCGCAGCACGGGAAAGATCAAAATGGGGTTCGATGCGTCGTAGACTCGTAGAACTCCGATCCTTGCCAGATGGTTCCCGGCGGCGCACGTCTCGTCCGGTTACCTTCTTTTCGATATCTCCGTCTGTAACTAGGGTTCCGTTCATTGATTAATCTAGGGACTAGGCCACAATTGTTGGCCTTTTGACGCGATCCGATCAACGAGGAGTAGAAGGATGTTCAACAAGATCATGAAACGAGGGGGCCGAAAGGGCCCCAAATCCGAAGGGAACGAGCCCACCGTATTCTCCAGCGCTTACCGCTCGGCCGGCGGTTCCGTTGTGTCGGCTTCGAACGTCACTGTAAACCACGCATCTCGTCCCACCGCCGCTGCGGTGAGCCCCCAGACACAGACGCCGCTGGGCTCCGCCGGCGTCACCGGCGTCATACCCCCGATCGAGAACCTCCCTCTCTTCCGCGACGTGCCCGTGCCTGAGCGCCAGACCCTCTTTCTACGAAAGCTCCAGATCTGCTCCATCGTATTCGAGTTCTCCGACTCCCTTAAGTTCGCGCGCGAGAAAGAGACCAAGCGGCAGACCCTCGTGGAGCTCGTTGATTTCATCCACTCTGGCTCTGGTCGCCTGTCTGAAGCAGTTCAGGAGGAGCTCATTCGCATGATTGGCAACAACATCTTCCGCTGCCTGCCCCCGACTTCTCATGAGAACACCGGCTCGGAGAACGCTGATCCTGAGGAGGAAGAATCTTACCTCGATCCAGCCTGGCCTCATCTCCAGATTGTCTACGAGCTCCTTCTTCGATATGTCGTATCGTCCGATACCGATACCAAGATCGCCAAACGCTACATTGATCACTCTTTTGTTCTCCGACTTCTTGATCTCTTCGACTCTGAGGACCCACGTGAGCGCGAGTATCTCAAGACCATTCTCCACCGCATCTACGGCAAGTTCATGGTCCATCGTCCGTTCATTCGCAAGGCAATCAACAATATTTTCTATCGGTTTATCTTTGAGACTGAGAGGCACAGTGGGATTGGGGAGCTACTTGAGATTCTGGGTAGTATAATTAACGGTTTTGCGCTTCCAATGAAGGAGGAGCACAAGCTATTTCTGGTCCGAGCACTTATCCCACTCCACAAGCCGAAGGGAATGGCGGCTTACCATCAGCAGCTCTCGTACTGTATCACTCAGTTTGTGGAGAAGGATTTTAAGCTAGCGGATACTGTCATAAGGGGCTTGCTTAAGTACTGGCCAGTCACCAACTGCCAGAAGGAGGTGCTCTTCCTAGGAGAACTGGAAGAGATTCTAGAGGCGACTCAATCAGCCGAATTTCAGCGTTGCATGGTTCCACTTTTCAAGCAAATTGGAAGATGCCTCAATAGTTCTCATTTTCAGGTAAATTGGTCTTAATTCTTACATGATATAATCTGCTACTGATCGTATTTTACTTATATAGTCTGTTTGGCGTTTATCTTAAATGAGTAAAAAGAAATCAAATGGGGGATTGTGACTTTGGGCGATCAAATCATTAATAAGAGTACACATTTTAGATATCTCGGATCTATTGTCTAGATTGATCGTCAAATAGATGGAAATATTATTAGTAGAATTCAAGTTGGATGGTTGAAGTGAAGGAATGCATCGGACCTATTGTGTGATAGAAACATATCTCTCAAACTTGAGGAAAAATTCTATAAGATGATGGTGAGACTTGCAATGTTTTATTGCGTAGAAGGTTGGTCATTAAAGGAGAAGCATACAATTAAGTTAAGTGTTGTAGAGATGAGAATGCTTAGGTGGATGAGTGGCTTTACTGTTAGCAATAAAATGCAAAACAAGCATGTATGTGAAAAGGTTGGAGTAGCTTTAGTGGAAAATAAGATTAGAGAGAGTCACCTTAGATGGTCTGATCACATAAAGCGTTGGCCTTATGATGACCCAGTTTGGAGAGTAGATATATTAGATTTGGCCTTTGTTAAGAGAGGTAAAGATAGACTAAAAAAAATTTGGTTAAAAAATATTAGAAATGACTTTTTTATTAGATTTAAATAAGAATTTGACTCTTAAATGGACACAATGGAGAAATAGGATTCATGTAGTTGATCCCATGTAGTGGGATGAAGGCTTGATGATGTTGTTGTTGTTGAGTAAAAAGAAGTCAAATGAATTTCAATGCACATTTTATCGCATGAAGCTTCAATTTGGTATTATTAGTATGGTGTTAGTATCGTCCCTAATTGAATAGGGATGATGCCAAATACATAACTAGTTGCCTTATTATGAGTATGCTTGTTGATGGTGGTTCTTTATCATAGGTTCAATGCATTTATGACCAATGACAAGGTAGTTAATGATGCACTTGCAGATGTAATTAGCTCTTTTGTAGAGTAAATGCATCTGTTTAGTATAAGTATAGTACTGAACTTTTATTAAGATGATACTTGTCAATGGAGAGTAGCACCCCATAGCACAAAGATTATCATGTAGAACCATAATGCATAGTGTGGCATGTGCTATTTTAAAAATAGCACAAAATATTTAAAAAATTCAGGAATAATATATTACAAATTCAACAACATAAAAGAAAAATATCCTAATGCAAATAATGCATTTTAAATTTCATAGAAATAGACCATAAAATTACTTTATTATATTAAACATGTGCATCAAGAGTCTGTGCAATTTATTATCATTATTTAAATTTCGTGATGGTAACACAAAGTTCATGTGATTATATAATTTAGGTGAATGCTAATGAGTTATTGGAATAGAAAGGTGAAGCAACAATAATAGAAAATAGTTTCAATCAACTCTAAATTGACATGATTAAATAGCAATCCTTGACTTGAATAAATTTGCTGAAGCTATGCCAATCTTATTTCAAACATGTTTGATCAATGACTTAACCTTCAGAAGTCATACTTGATCCAACCACTTTATGCATGCATTCAAGAGTTTAGCTTGATAGGCAAACAATAAAAAAATGATTATGAATAGAGTTTAAAGAGGAAAAAGAATTTGTTGGATGTATATCAGGCTAATTAGCAATCAATTTTAATTAAGACTTGAGCATAATATGTGCTAATCCTTTAAATATGTCATAATTTATCAATCATATTAGATTATATTTACACTTCTAAAGATTTTTGCTTGATACTCATATCCACAAGCCAGAGTAAAATAAGACAAAGCAATTCATTTCGTTCAGAGGAAAAGCTTTGGGAGATTAATGAATGTTTAAATGACTAAACAAAAGGCAAGGATGATGATTAATATAAAAAATAGGGGGATTGACATACATACTACTTAATATCATGCTATTTATATATATGACACCCAAAATTTTAATATTTCATGCCTACCATCCATAGACAACTTTAAAATCAAATATGTCACTCATGTATTTTATTCTTATCACCCATATCACCTTATAAATTTTAATAATTCATTCCTTGCACCCATGTTTGATCTATGGGTGATAGACATGAAATATTAAAGCTTTGGGTATTGGATTTATAAATAACATAATATAAAGTGGTAATATTACATAAAAAATATATTTACCATTTTTTTAATTAAAGATGCTAAAAGGGAGAAAAATTACAATCAGCCGAACTTAAGGATATAAACATCCTTAATTAATGCATCAATAATAAGATATGTCCTTATTCCTCATATAAATAATGATAAATATAAATGTGTAGCTTTTATGTGATTTTTTTTTTTTTGCGGATTATTGTACAACAATTGAGTACTATAAGTTAAAACCCTATATTTCTACAAATCTTTCATGCCATGCCTGTTAGATTGTAGATGAAATACATTTGTATGAGATATAAGCTTAGTAGCATAAACACTCATTATGCTACCGCCTAAACACAACAAAGTTTTTTTTTTTTCACGCAAGTAATTTAAATAAATAAATAAATTTAAAAAATATAAAATGAACTATTAAAACAAATAGTATTTCATGTGCGCTATACCACATAGCGTGCATTGTTATGTTTTGTTGCTCCTTGCCATGCAAATAACATATGAGACAATGGTTAAAATTGTGTAGTGCCTTATTTGTATTTTCTAATAAGAGAATATTATGGAAACTTAAAAGTAGTTTTTTTTTTAAGTTGTAATTAGGTTGGATTTTTTAAATGCATAGTGTTATGTGATAAAGAAAACACTGATAGCCCAATTAGGTGTTAAAGAACTAAGAATGTTGGTATGTGCAAAATATATAGGATGATAAGATTGAGAAATGATTTTATTAAAAAATAGTGTGAATTACACCTGTTGAAGATAAGATAGTGAATAATAAGTTTATATGACTTGAACATGTAAAGAGAAGGGTTGAAAATGTACTAATAAGATAGGCACATAAAATAATTGTCGAATGTTTAAGATGAAAGAATGTTAGACTAAAGGTAACATAAGTAGAAGTTCTGCCAAACTATTTTGAAGAAGCTAGCTCCTCATGCAATACCCAAGTTGAATGAATGGTAAATGATGATTTGTATAGTTAACTCTAAATACTCGGGATAAGGCTAATTATGTTTTTGATTGCTCTAGTTTGAGTGGACAATCAAATAATTTAGTTCTTGTCTTTCAAATTATTTTTAATTTGGTTGAGGATTTTTATTTATAGTAATATACTAATATATAAACGAGGAATTCGATGTCTAAGATAAATCTTACCTATGATTGCTATATTGAGGATTGACACACACTATTGAAACAAGTCAAACAAAATTGGAGGACAAAGGTGTGATATATGCCATGCATCCACTTGTGTTATCCTAAATCTCATTGATAGGGTAGATGATGTAACATAGTTATTAAATAAATATCGTAATTTTCAACATATTTTATATGTGTACTAAATGATTTGTTACTTCCTCCATTTTTAGTTGTAACATGTTTTCAATAAGTGTTTTAGTTCTCAGTTTATAAAAGGAGTGATAGTCTTTTATGACGGATTATTACGTGATGAATTGATACTTGAAATTATATGTAACCCCTTTTTAGAGATTTTCACCTTTTTAGGGTTTGCACTTATACTTTGTTTCTATCCCTTGACTAGCTCCTCTTGATTTGTTCAACAACAGCAACAACAACAACAACAAGAATGCTTTTTCTCCATTGTGTCTTGTTAAGAGTCAAATTATCATCTAAATATAATAAAGAATGGTTATTTTCCTCTTGAACTGTTCATTTGTTTAATTTCTTTCTTATCTTGCATCTGCATGCCATCTCACATATGTGATCTTCCACTCCATCCTCTCCACCTGAGTGTGCACAATCACAAATCACATCCCGCAATTTACTTGTTCTATGCAACACACTTGCTGCCCCTTCCTTGCATGTCGCACTTGATAGATATCCATCAGCTCAACCACATTACTAGTTATCAACCAAAAACCACCTTAAGAGGGTCGAAATGAGTAGTTTAATCCTATACTGAGCGTAAATTAAAAAAAAAACAAGATAATACGCTAGCTTCATTAAGCTTAATTAGGTTCAAGCTTCAAAGTTCAAAGTGTCGGCTTTTATTAGTTGTTATCATTAAGATCTCTAAAAACTTCCAGATAATTTTTTTAGGGATCTAGGAAAAGACTTGTTTGTTGATATTGAGGATATAATGATGTTATTACTCTTCATTTTTCTTTTGAAGAATTCTCTATTTTTTGGCTCATCTCTAGGATGGATTTTTCATTCATCTACCAACTTCGGGGAGAATTTTGCTAGCTTTACGGCATAATTGAAGACATCAAGTTCTTTCTTTAGTAATATTTCAACTTTTCAAAGTAAAGTTCTTTAAAGGCCCAACAAATTGATGCAATACAATTCTTACATTATCCTTCTCCCTTTTCTATCACTTTTTCACCCCAAAATTTATTCTCTTATCTCTCTTTCTCTCTTTCTCTCTTTTGAGAGGTGTGGGGCATCTCTAGTCGGAGAAACAATGTTTAGAGAAAAATCTATTTTCTTTACTTAACAAGTGGCACAAATTTCACATCTCTCTTTCTCAAATTATTTTGTAGAGGGATTGATGGTTTTGGTTCTAAATATAGTTTAGATGGTGTTATAATTAGGATGTGATTTGGCTTTTTATTTAATAACTTGATTAACAAGGCAGCACAAATTTTTTTGCTATGACACTACTATAATGTTTGGTACCAGCAGTTCTCTCTTTTTGTCTGTGCACTTCCTCTTTCTTTCTCTATCATCAAAACATTGAATGCTGCATTTAATAGAAATTAGATTAATTAGGGTTTAATTAATTAAATTTTCAATTAGTGCCCCCATAAATTATCAAGTTATTTTTTTTTTACTTTTTTATTTTCAATTTTATTTTTTGTAATGATTTTCAATAAAGAAAAATAAAATATAAATAGGTGTTAGCAAGATGAATCAGACTAACTTAATGGGATGGGCATGCAACTGCTTCGCTTTTTTTTTTTTTTTACCTCTTATCCCAAATAGTTGTAATTGCTCTTAAAATTGTTGAAATCGGCATTTCCTCCAATTTATGACGACCCACACCAACCAGAACTACACTCTTTGGTGCTATGTCAACTTCACCATTGGACCTAGAGTGCCCCACCCCTTTATGCCTAAAAAGACTTCTTTGAAGTTCCCAACATGGAGATTCTACAACGGCGATGTCCCCTCTTTCATTATGAAGACAAGACTTTGTCACTATCCATCGTTCGACATCATACAGGCCTGCTACCCTCCAACAAGCTTTACATGCATGACTTTCCTCTGCTTCGTCACCTTTAGTTACCTCATACAACATACTCATCAATACTTCTTAGGGCATCATCAGCCTTGCAAGCCCTTAAGCGATCTTGAATGATATGCTGTTGATATCGTCAAAAATGCCTTTTAAAGCTAAGAACTTCGAACATGCCACTCAACTTAATGATTTATATTGCAACTCATTTGTAGGTGTGGTTGAACCTACATAGATCAATCTCACACATTATAGCCGATCACCACTTTCCACTTCAATTTTGCACAACTCATTTCAAAATGAGCTTTTCAAGGTTATTGAAACTTTTTAGAGCTGTGCCACATTTGCGAGTAGATCCCATTGGATTTAGCGAAGTCCATGGATAAAGGACCTACCCAATTTGATATCAGCATGATTGACTTGGTTAACTCTCTCGAGAGGTATTCTTAATTTACCTCACTCTATCACAAGATATCCATAAGGAATGTATGTTAGCCACAACAGTAACCCATGTTGTCATGCTTGACTTCCATATTAATGTGGCGGGCTACATCAACAAAACCTATCTCTAGTGGGTCTTACTTGATTATTTAGAATACAAATGTCAATTAACGTCACATGAAACTGCCTTGATTGCTCATGTCATTATAATGAACTCTTTGCTGCCACACATATCATAAAGAAGCGACACATGTCTTCTAAATGGGCTACTTCACTCATCATATTTTTTTGAAATTTCAAGTTGCCTTTGGTAGACTTAATATTCGAAACCATTTTAGAAATTACATAAATGCCATGAGAAATTAAAAAGAAAACTTTTAAAAATGAAAAAAAAATAAAATTGAACAATGGTATATTTCTTGCATCATTAAACATGCTAAGAGGGTTCTATAAAATCAATATTGAGAAAGGCCAAGACCCTTGCACTTGGGGTGATGCAAAACACATTTGTGAAAATATGAAGGCATAGTGATATAAAACATCTTTTGGTCTAGGGTTCACTGTTGCAAACGTAAGGTTTAGATACTCAAAGAAAAGCACAAAGAGACCATAAGTTGTAGATTCTCAAATTTTAATTTGAGCAAAGATTGGTCACATTTAATGCAAAATAAAAAAAAAACACACTTTTTTCGTTCCAAATAATAATTTAAAAGCCATCAAAATATGAAATTTGCAAGAAATATGAGAATGAATATCACAACTCAAAAGTGAAACCAACCTGCATCAAATTTGCAAAATCGTAATCTCACAGACATTAATCATTAAACAATTTAGAAGAAAGAACCAATGATAAAAATCACCGATTGAAAGATCCATTCCTCATGCTGTTCAAGAAGAATTGTCCCTCATAAATTGTAGACATGACTTGCAAAGCTCTCAAAGAATCCATGTCTAATAGGACGCATAAGTTTGAGAGGAAAATTTAATTAAACTATAAATTGTATTTTACAAGCCTAGGAAGCTTCTATTTGTTTATAATAAAAAGTCCCAAAGATAACAACTTCTAAAAATCCTCAAAGATCTAGTTTAATATTACAAGTTTGAATTCAACATACTTTAATTTCCAGCAAAATAAATTTTTTCGTTGTTTCCACTAGGCGGTAAATTTTCAACTTTAAATTTATAGTTTCTAGCAATTCTTGGTTTTTCAGCTATGGTTCCATGGTTAAAAAAGGAAAAAAAAAATCAATCCTCTCAGTAGCCAACAATACCTGTGAAGAAAACTAAAAGTAGATAAATATGACTATAACATCCATAGATAGAAGGTCAAGCATGGAGAAGTCACACATAGCCATAATCTGACTAAAAGAATTGCAGAAGGAATCGTCCATCAAAGGAAATATTGAATATATATATATATTGATACATTAGGAAAGGCCTCGTACGGAAAGAAAAATCAGTAGTTTGCTACATTAATTTACTAAGTGATAGGATTTTGCATCACATTAGATCCAACTTTTACTTAAAGGGATGATGTAAAATTCACATTGATGTACTTGCCCAAGTATTGATGTATCCAAAAGGGAACAAATCTTCATCTTAAATGGGTGATAAATGATTCTTTTCAATAACTTAATTGCAACTTTGAACTTTAGGGTGTACGGAGAGTTACGGAGTGTTCTTCTAATCAAGATGCATTATTAACTATGGCAGTTTGCTTCCGTAGGAATTCTCAACCCTCCAATTTACAAAAAAACCTGATTAATATACATGTATTCTAGTTTTATAATTTTTATGCTTACTAGAAGGATTCTGCATATGGAAGAAGCTGAACAGAGCCACAATCCTATGAAAGGACTTGGAATTGGCTATCGAAGGAAATACTGAATATAGATATAGTGCTACGTTAGGAAAGGCCCCATATGAAAACAACCGCATAATTGTCTCGGGAAAGAAAAATCTGTAGTTTTCTACATTAATTGGCAAGTGGAAGGATTCTGCATCACTTCAGAACCAACTTCTACTCTTAAAGGATGATATAAAATTCACATTGATGTATTTGCTTAAGCATCGATGTATTCAAAAGGGAACAAATCCCCACCTTATGTGGGTGATAAATGATTCTTATTGATAACTTATTACAACTTTGAAATTTAGGGTTTGCAAAGAGATGTTTTTAATCTGGAGTGTTCTCCTTATCAAGGGACACTATTAACTATAGCAGCTTGCTCCCCTAGGAATTCTTAATCACCATATTACAATACAACCTGATCAAGATTCATGTATTATAATTTTAATATTTGTAAGCTTCCTAGAAGAGTATCTCATTTTTTTCCCTCATGGAAACCCTTTTGAAGTTATTTTTTCAAGAGCTCTCAAATGCTAAGAGATTTCTCTGCATGTGGTTGAGCCACATAACGTAGTATTAATGCTTAGTTAAAAAGTTTATTGAACTATTGAAAATCTAAACAGTTAGAGAACCAAACATAATCAGTGAGTTTGGATGCTATATTGAATAATGATTATTTTAAAATTTTAATATGTAATATAAAATAATCTTTGATGAAATGGGTCACATTTAAGTTTTGGGAGTTTTAGTGTTATGCCACCTCTACAAGCTCGTATATTTACTTGTGTGCACTTAATTTTTATATTTACTTTATATTATCTTATTCTTTTGATCCTTACTAAATATATCACTCCAATTAGATGGTCTTAACCTAAGAGAATATTTGATTAACTTAAAAGGAATATTTTATTGAATGAATTTTGGAAATAATTGTTTTTTAAAATCATATAAGTCTCTCATTTTATTTCAAGTCAGAAGGTAAATCAATCTCATTGGATGAAATCAGATTAACTTTTTCATTCTGATTTATATATATCAAATAATGATTAGAAATATATTTAAATTGCATAACATTATAATTATTTATAGTAAATAGTAAAAATTAAATAAATTTGAACATAGTAATTTGTTATTGTTTAAATGTATTTTCGTTTAAAGATTTTAATATCATGATTTATATGTAGGAAATTAGAAAAATATAAAAATATATTTTATATTAATATATTTACTATTAAAAATAAATTATATTTAAATATTTTAAAAATTAAATAATATGTAATCATTTTTTTTGCCATAAATCATCATAAACAAATATCCTAATTTCATTCATTAAGATTGATTCATCTTTTGATGTAAAAAGTAAAGTTAGGAAATCATGTGATATTTGACATGAACTTATTGTTTCGGAAAATCACTATATTGAATATTCTTAGTTAAAATGGAATATTATTTACGTTAACATCATCTAGCTAGAGCGTTATATTTGCGAGTCTTAAAATATAGGATGTTATATCAATTATTAATAGTTAAGTGATGTACTGGTGAATATGAAAGTTTGTGGTGATGTATATAGTAGAAGTCCTTCTGAGTTTTCATTGTTATAGCATTGATTACGCATCATTAATACCCATTCTATGACTCTTAACAAAATGTTGAATCCTAAACTGGTTCTCTTCTAATTATTTGAGAATTGTGGGTAAGTAGGCTCTATTTGGTTGGCTTATAGTTGGAGAGATGTTGTTTAGAGAAATTAGTATCTATAAGTTTAATCTTGAAGCTTATTTTGCTTAGGATAAAAAGGATTAAATAGTCCATTGACTCTTTATGAAAAATCAAAATGGTCCCCAACTATATTAAAAGAACATTTTAGTCCTTCAACTCTTTAAAGAGGAACCAAAATAGTCTCATTATAGGACTATTTTGGTTCCTTATTAAAGCCTTGAGAGACTAAAATGATTCTTTAATATAGTTGGGGATTATTTTAATCCTTCATAAAAAGTTCAGATATCATTTTGATCATTTTTTTTCTTTTGCTTAGTTAAATTAGGTCTTTTTATATGCAGCTGATACTGCATTTTGTCCATCAATTATAACACTTAAATATTTCTAGTAACTTAACTTGTTGAATTTCAATTATATTGTTCACATGCGATGCTAAACTTTTGGAAATAATGTTCTGAACTAGTTGTGTGCAAAATAAATGGGAAGCATGGATGAAGAACACTGAAGTATATGTTGTACCATTATTTAATGCACAATCAATTGTATAAATATGCTTGTTATTTTTCCTGGTGAAATTACACTGTTTAGTTTTTTTTTTTTAAATGTGCAGAAATAGCGCATTGTAGTGGTCACATCAGCAGGTCCTTTTATAGGTTTTAAAAAATCAATGATTTTCTATTTGAAGAAGGTTTTTGTGATCCCCACATGTATCTTGTAAATCTTTCTTTTTATTTATTTATTTTTTTTTTTCGTAAGTTTCATGATAGAAGAGTGCCCCTCAAACTTAAGGTAAAATTCAATAAGATGGTGGTGAGACCTACATTACTTTATGGAGCAAAATGTTAGCCATTAAAAGAGAAGCATACAATTAAGTGTTGCATAGATGGGGATAGTCAGGTGGATGAGTGGCTTTACTCTTAGAGAGTGCGAAACTAGTATATACGTGAAAATGTTGGAGTAGCTCTAGTGGCAAATAAGATTACAGCGAGTTGCCTTAGATGGTCATATAAAATGTCGGCCCTCTGATGACTCGGTTAGGAGAGTAGATGTAATAGATTTTACCTATGTTAAGAAAGGTAGAGGTTGACCTAAAAATACTTTTTGTTTTAAGTATTATAAATGATATTTTTTTATTAAATTTGAATGAAAATCTGACTCTTAACATGACACAATGGAGAAAAATGATTAATGTAGCCACTTTATGTAAAATGCATCGTGCATATACGCCCACTCATGCATCGTGCGTCGAAATGTTTGAATATTATAAAGACACCCACTCATGCATCGGAATGCATGTTGACACATTCATAACATGTATACATTTACAATATGCCTTGCTTTATGTAAAATGCATCGTGCATATATGCATTGCTTTGTGTAAAATGCATTGTGCATATATATGCTGTGACATACAAGATGCATTACGCAAGTCTACAACACAAGCATATCATAACTGCATGTAGTTAGTAATGAGTAAACATGTTGCAGGCATTCTCACCTAACATATAAATGTACAAGATGCATATGTATTGCTGCATGCAAAATATACATTGCAGTATGCAACATACATCATCCAAACACATCATGCAAGATGTAAATGCATATGTCAATACACATGCAAATACACAAGTGCATATGTGAGTATGTTAACATGCAGATGAAAGTATAAGTGTATGCGTGAATATGCAGATGTGTCATGTACACCTATTGTTTTGCATACATATGACCACCATACAAGCACATTATGCAAGATACATTCAAAAGCTTATACCCGCATGTGCCTTCACAAGCGTGATGCATGCACACATGTGATGTCTGAGAGTACTACACGGGTGAAGAAATGAACTTAAGTTTGAGCCCGACTTTCTATGTGAATATATAAGAGTCGATATGGCTCGAACCGTCAAACAAATATACGGTAGCAGCGCTGACCGGGATATTTGCTTTATACGTTCATATTAGGCCTTTAATATTGATTACAAGAAAAAATCCTTAATAAAGGCATGAAGTCGACGACGAACCTAATTCTCTGTCTACAAGTAAACATAATCAATAAGGTTCGACCAACAAAATAAAATTGCTCATAAGTACCCCGATAATAGTCGTGTTGACAGAATATCTCAATCAGAGTGGACCCCAAACATTTAAAATTCCTTTTAAATTCTTATAAAATACTAACATCTAAATTAATAATAAAATGGTCGCGTTGATAGAAAATGTCAATAAGAAGGGTTGACTCATAAAGATTTTACCAAAAACTTCACATCCATTAAGAATATTAATATTTAAAATCGAAATTCAATCATCAAACACTTAAAATAAAAACTCATTCATCCTCCACAACAATTTGCCGAGGTGGACAAGTTTGAAGATCACTTTAGCTCACAAAGTGTATATATCTAATCAAGAATATCACTAAGATTCATTCTCAATATGTCTCTTGTCAGTAAGGATGTGACACGTGTTCTCTAACCGATAGTTTCATCGCCAAATGGCATCACATGCAAACATTTAAGACCGAGACCCTCTGAACAAGTGGTTTTTTCGTCAAATGGCACCATTAAATTATGGTTATGGTTAGAGCCTGTATGTATTCCAACGACTTCAAATCCTTGAGTAATGCATAAATGAGATATGATCGATAGGACATAAAGCTCTCTATTTGCTAAGGTGGATTCAAATTTGTCCCCTTAGATAAATATTTACCCAAGGTCGACAAGGTACCATTGGACAAAACAACCCATGACTGCTATCAAGGATCCCTCTTTCAGGTTGGGTCGACTACCTCCTCTGACTAAGTAGACCAGGGAGCATGATGACCCAGGACGATGGAACCATGAGATATTGATCAGGTTTATCATCATTCTCCCAATCATCCATTTTAAGTTTGCAGTGACATAAATTTTACTTTTAAAATACTAAATTATGTTGTTACTATGCACTAGATACTATGTATTTGTGAATAATATGTATCTATTCAACGACTAGTCTTAATCGAAAGTTTTCTCTTGTTATTGGGAGGGGTAATTAACTATATGCAAGGGCTTAAGCTTATAGGAAACATGAACTCATATCATAAAGTCCTCGCAAAATGAGAGCGAAATCTTTGGGTAGTGTTTTATTTAAAATCAAATATGCCTTCTGAAAATTTTCCTCGGAACACATGAAGAAAACAAAGGAGCCGCAGAGAGGCCAGAGTTCAATTTTTTTGAGCCAACAAATGGAAACAAAGGGAGTTGGAATTTTTAACTTTGTAAATAAAATATTTGTTCTAATTTTTTTAAATACAATTTATACTAAGATTTTTCTTAAAATGAATTGGCTGATGAGTCTACAAGCTTTAGTTGGAGTTGGCTTAGTGATTTGTGAAGCTCAGCTCATGAGCTTTTTATCGTATTGAGCCGAAGTCTACTCAGAAGCCAACTCAATTGAATAATACTCATAGAAATGGCTCTAATTTGATTCTCTAAGTTGTGATTTGTTGGCTATCACAATCACTAATTGTTTGTTGATTTTTTCTATGTGATTATTGCATTATTATCATTTATTAATTTAATTTGCCAACTTTTGTCCATTTTAAAGGATGGATGGGTTATGTTTTTAACCTTGCTTTTTATGTGTTTTTTATTCCTCATAATCACCTCATAATCATCATCATCATTAACCTTATCATAACGTTTTTGGGTTAATTTTATGAATTCTTGACCTCTATTTATCTTAGAAATGGTAATATTTTCCCCGATTTCTAATCATGTTGCCTTTCTTCTACCACTTTTTATTTTTTCTTACTAATAAATTTCTTTATATCCACTTGTTGGTGTATTTTGGAATAAATTCTACGATTAACCATCTACTTAACATTCATCCTTAACTTTTCATTGTCATTATAAATTTGGTGACTATTGCTATTTTATCTAGTGTCATTATGGAACAAATTACAACTGAATTTGAGCTCTATTATTATTATTATGTGTGGATTCAGGAATATGAAATTGGTACTTCTCAATGAACACAGACACATAATATCTATTGCAATTTACGATTTGTTTTTTTTTTTTTACAGTAAATATGAAGTGGAGTTAGTTTGAGATTTTTTTTAATGAGAGTTCATGGAAAAATTATTTTCAGTGATCATAATTAAAAAAGCTGAGAAAGAAAAGTAATGAGGATTTAGCAAAGAAGATGCATAAAGGAAGTGTTTCAAGTCTAGATGAGATAGTGATTTGATTATCTTATTTTTTATAAATTGAAAACTAATGAGATGCCAACTAATTGGGGAATAAATACATAGTTGCTAAGATTTAAGATCAGAAGAAATAATCTATATTTTGGTAATTATTAAGGAATCTAACTTCTGCGTTATATGATGAAGTAATGCGGAGATTAATGGAATATATATGTAGAAAAGTTATGTCTGTTTTAGATATCAATTATATTTCAGGCTTGGAAGATTACTCTGGAAGTGACTTTTGTATTAAGGCAAGTAATGAAAAAGTATAGAGAGTAGGAAAATTATCTTCATATGATTCTTATTGATATGCTAAGGGCATATTATCATAATCACAAGATTTCATATCTTTTTACATAAAAATTCAAAAATAGTCCCCAAACTATTCGTGTATGACCAATTTAGTCCCATAGTATCATGTTGCTTTAATTTAGTCCCTTAACTATACAAAATTGATTCAAAATAGCCCTTTATGTTGTAATTATTATATAAATTTGATTCCAATTTAGTCCTAAAGGGATTATTTTGAATTAATTTTGTATAGTCGAGGGAGTAAATTAAGCAACATTATATCCTGGGATTAGAATGACCATATATGAATTGTTGGGATTATTTTGAAATTTAATCATATCTTTTTATCTTGGTCGTGAAGATGCTTATAAAGGATATTCAAAGTGAGATATTTTGGTTTATAAATTTGTAGATGTTATAGTTCTAACTTGTGATGTATATAATAGAATAAATGATAATTTAACATATTGGAGAAAATATATTAAAGATAGAGGGATTATAATTAGTAATATAAAGATTGATTATTTGATATATAATTTTGATATATGTGATAGTACTAATTATCATTTGATATTAAATTCTTTAGCTAGTTGATCAAGGAACATGATTTTCTCATGTTGTCAACATGGGCTATGTCATTAGACCTTTTGGGGTCCTATGGTCAGATTTGTGAAGCTCAATGAACAGGTATGCCCCTAGAACTAGAAGTCGAAACTTGAAGGCTTTAAAATCCAACGTGAAAAAATGCCTCTTAGAAAAGTTTGAGCTGAATTCAAAAGACTCATATATGCTTATGAAGCTAGCTTTAAATAGCATTCGAGACTAGTTGGCCCAGCTTAGTGATTGTAACATGGGATTCTTCCACTGTACGATAAAGGCAAGAGTGGGAACACTATACTCCAAATGGTTCTTTACATGGATTTGAGATAATTAGACAGAAATTAGATGGTTACTGTGAATTACTTTTCAAATTTCCTTTTCACTTACTTTTATTAACACTCACTATAATCTCCTATAAACTTACAGTGGCTGATGCCCCTTATGTTAATTTGAGAATTCTCTAGATATAATTGAGGAGTTTATCTTCAAATATAACTCTCGTAAGGCCCTGTGGACTGATGGAATCAATGTAAAATTTTGTAGGTAGCATAGTTATCATATTTGATGATTTTGTTGCTATTGTAAATTAATTATGGAATATTGCAGATATTTCTAAAATAGCTAATAGTACCCTTCTAATATTGATTCCATGGTTCCAAAGATGTATTGCTTTTTTCCTTATATATGATTTTAGGCCTATCTTCTTATATAGTGGTATTTATAAATGCATTTATAAATTGTTGGTTAATAAATTGAGATCATTTATGGGAATCTTTGATGCAACAAAAGTTTTCCTAGGGAAACACTAGATATGCAAAAGAAAAAAAACACCCTTCTAGAATTGCAAAAAAAAAAAGTTCTTCCATTCAATTTAACAAATACACACACCAAACAAGACACAACAAACTTTCAACATCTAATAGAAACCACTTACAAATTATATTAGACCAAGACACAACATAACTTATAAAATTTAGAGAGAAGAAAGATACATTTGGAGTGATAACTTGTGGAGAGAAGAAGGGTTAGAAGTTCAAGGCAAAATTAGAAGAAGAAGAGAAGAAGAAGACAATAGCTCGCAATCTATCCAAGAAGAAACCCTCAGATTTTTTAAATGTCATCACTCACCAAAACTTTTTAAATGACACAAATCAGCCACTATATATAGGAGAGGAGAGGGAGCCAAACATCCCAAACAGACACCCAAATAATCCAATAAAAAAAGGGGAGGCAAAAGGCCAACAGGTAGCCGAATGGAGCACACCCGAAGGGCCAGCGGGATAGCCACCGAATGGACAACGCTATGGGGAAGGAACCGGGCAGGCAGAAGAACCGAAGGGTCAAAACAGAGGGGATTGAACCCGGCTAGCAGCCAGAAAAGGCAGTAGAACATAGCATTTCATAATAATGAGCTGAAAAAGGTAGCATAACACATCAGCTCACAAAACTAGACAGCAAAACCTGAAACCACCAACCCAAGGAACCTTGGTAAAAATCCAAATCAGCCCACAAGTCATGACACCAAAGAAGCTAGCACATCAAAGGCAAGACATGTCAAAAAGCATAACCTACACATGATCATTGGTTGCCTTCCATCATAGGGTAGAAAATTAAAAAAAAAAAAAACATAAAATTCAAATTACAATATAGTTGAAGCATCAATCCATTAGTGAGTTGAACATGATCTGAATAGACCTTATTCATGTTTGGCTCGTTAGATGTTTGAGCTTCTAAAAACCAATCAAACTAGAGCTAATTATCTAGTCACACACAATCGAACACGAGCAACGAGTTTTTTTAATAACCCTAGCACAATTTGCCAGTGATATCTTTCATATTGTGTGACATGGTGGTGACATTTATGCTATTGATAAATGAAGTACTTCATCCTTTCTTAGATCAATTCATCATTATTTACCTTGACGACATTTCGAAGTGTAACAAAAGTTGGAAGGAGCATTTATAGCACCTATAATAGGTTTTAAGGCTTTTAGAATACACCAAACTTATTCTTAATTTCATAAAAGTGTGCATTTAGGAGCTTTAAACATGCTTATTTAGATTTCATCATTGGTGAAAAAGAACTTAGATACAAGTGAGGTAATCAAAATCTAGCATTTGGCCATGCCGTGCGTCATTTCCAAACTTTGGAGTCTCATAGGAACCCTAACATGAGTGCATGTTCATATATCATTTTGCAGTGTTGGTAACACCTTCGCATGCTCTTGACGGTGTTGGCCACTCTTTAGAGGGAGAAAGAAGAGGATAACACCTAGTTGCTCAAAAAGATCATTAGACCACTGATACTAGCTCTCCCCATTGTACAAAATCCATTTTAGTCAACGACAGGCGTGCCTAGTTTTTTTTCTTTTTGAAAGTTGACAAGCGTACCTAGTTAGTAATTGAATATAAGAAGGTTGCATAAAGTAAATGGAAAATATGCTTTTGAAACCACTCACCATCACTTCCATTATTTTGTTCGAGTTCGTGCAAGCCTTGCCGACGCACCATGCAACATACCCAAAATTTCACGAAGCCTTGGAGGTTCTTTCGCAAGGTAAGCTGATGACTTAGAATTATCAGGATGGGCTTCTCTCTACCATGGGGACTAACTATATGAAGCAAAAGATGCCTTCTTTTTTCCCTGTTGCGAGAGGCATATGCTTCAAGGGTGGTAGGACTCTTCAGATTAGAGAAAACTCTAAAAATACACTTGGATATGAAATTTTTCATGAGAGGATGTCTAATGTATACTATTTCAAGCCCATTAATTAAAAGGTTAGCCTTTACACACGTCTTCTGATACCTAATCGCCCCCAGGAGTCTATCTCATTGAACATTCAATTACCTCGTCATGATCATTCATCTTTATAGTAAGGCTGTGTGTTTAATTCCTTGCAAAATGACTATCATGGACAAGGAAATAAAAAAGTTTTTTCTTTCAACTTGTAATGAAGCACTTAATGTCACACGCCTCTATTATTTTTGATTGGGACATGTTTGTTAGTACTTTCTAGATATCACTATAGAGCCAGTTGGACACTACTAAAAATAAGAACCAATTTTCACTCCCCGATCAATGGTTAGACGAGGGTGGTGAACTCGTCAATGGTTTGGGCATTGCAAGGTTACAATTCCTAACATTCGAAGTTATGGGACAACAGCATCGATTGCATTTAGTATGCATCTAAGCTATCCATGGATCGATGCATAATCTCCTTTTGAGATTCGCCTTCCGCTGCAAAGTCCATTAAATTTTGATTTCTCCGTGAATTTATTAGAAGTTAACGTTTCATGAAATGAACCCAAAAGATTCATCAGGAGATAGGTAGCTTCAAAAGGTTGTGGGGAATTCATAACTAAAACTTCTCAAGTGCAAATTTAGGGATACTTGGTTTGGTTATGCATAAGAAAGGACATTTTAAAAGGTAGAAAACAAACTGCTTCTCTATGGAAATTTTAAATTGGAGACAATATGTTTCTGTTGGATCAATCTTATTATATGAAAGTGTACTCCATTATCAATGTAGAGAAATTGAAATTATTTGAGCCTTCATTATTAATCAGTGAAGAAGAGCACATAAGTGTGGTCCTTGGCAGAAGATCTTAATATCAAAGGTCCATTATAGGAGGATTGTATTTTGGATATGAAGACCACCTCAACCCCACGTTGGTTGAAGAAATCCTTCATGATTGTCAAGCAGGGACAAAATTCCAAACAAATTAGGTGGTTTTCTGAAGAAGTGATGCTATTTCCTCTTGTCCTATTATTTGTGGAAGTAAATGAACCTAAGAGGGGAGAGCCATGATTTGGGAGGGATGAGGTTGGTCATCATCCCTCCAAAATAAAAATTTATCAACTTCTTTGGAATTAGGATTTTTTTTTTCTTATTTTGATATTTTTATTTTGTTTCTTATCTATTTATTTGGAATTAGGATTTGCTTTCATACAGAAGTAACAAGAAACTACTTCATTTGAAAACTTTTTTATATTTGTTTACTTACACATAGGTTGCTGCAATTCTGATGTTTCCTTTGGCTGCTAAACTTCCCAGGTGGCTGAACGAGCCCTCTTTCTATGGAACAATGATCACATCGTGAGCTTAATTGCCCAGAATCGAAACATCATCTTCCCCATAATTTTCGACGCGCTCGAGAAAAACATGCAAGGCCACTGGAACCAAGCAGTTCATGGACTCACAGCCAATGTGCGCAAAATGTTCCTCGATATGGATACCGAGCTTTTCGAAGAATGCCAGCAGAAATATATAGACAAGGAAGCCAAAGCCAAGTCACAGGAAGAGCAGAGACAGATGGCTTGGAGAAGACTGGAAGCAGTCGCCGCCGCCAAATCTTCGGCCGAAGATATGGTATTAGTCAATTAGGATAATCTGACCCCCACCTTATTACTGTTCTCTTCTTTTTCTTTGTTTCTGCAGTTGTCTATTGATGTGCCCTTTTTATGAAAGAAAAGCTGGGATTATATGTAATCTTAAATGTATCATTTGTGGATATGTTGGAAGCTCTTTAATGGTCAATTTTTTTCTTTTTTTTTTCTTTCTTTTTTGGAGCATTTCAAAGTGAAGTGCTGCACTGCTATTTTCAGGAGGTCCCAGTTGTATGATGAGAACAAATTTTTATTTTTTTTTGTGAACGAGAATGTTAAATTGCGTTTGATATCATGATTTTAGGTTTCACATTATTTGATTGTTTCTGAATGTGATTTTGGAAATATGAATGAAATGAGAGATTTATCAGTTTTCATATGGGGGATGCAGCTTTTTTCTATTTATATTATAATAATTATATAGAGATGCAGCTGCACTTTAGATTATTGCTTTTTTATTACCAAAAGTAAAATAAAATTTAGGGTTCTGGATCGTCTAGAGTCGAATCAGAATTCGTCACTCACCTGGTATACAGTGTGGCTTATTTTGATTCGCCTCTGAATGGCTCCGGCTCCGTATCTGCACGGAATAATTTCACTGTTGGTAGAGCATTTGGTGAAAAAGAAGAGCAAATAAAGAGTGCATTGTCCATCACAACTTCCCTACTTTCTGGGCAAGTGGGCCAATGGCTGTTAGCCACGTTGAGCTCAGATTAGGTATCTCTCATACAGAAGCAGGCTATCTTCTGCGACAAATATGCAAATCAATGGGCTTTCTTAAATTCAGTGATCTCATCAGACAATGATTTGCAGCCTTAGGCTGCTTAGCTTTCATATTTTCATTTGAGTTTGAACTGATACTGACCTACATTTCTCAAAAAAGTTGTATGAGTTTTTGGCTGAGCATTTCTATTGATTTAGACCTCATTTGAATCTTTTGAGATTATTTTTTTACTATTTTGTTTTTTTTTTTAGCTGTAATTATACTTTTTATTTAACTACAGTTTTTTTCATTATTATTATTTTTATATTAAGAAGTTGCTTTCTAAGACGACTTTAAAAACCTACATTCTTTATAGTAGATTCACAAAATAGTAAGAAAGTCATTCCAAATAAAATTTAAATTGATCAAAAGTTAATTTTCTAGAATTTAAATGTAAGGTTGTCGTCGTCATCATCATCATTATTACTACTATTATAATTTTAGCATTTGTCTTTTTAGATTGTTATGTGCTGCACTGGAGAAAGATTATAAGAAAATCTAGATAGGTTAACAACATTGTCATCATGCAACAACAACAATAACAACAACAACATCAAATATATGTTCCACTACGTGGGGTCGGCTATATGAATCTTTTTTCTCCATTGTATCATGTTAAAAGTCAAATTCTCGTTTAAATCTAATAAAGAAAGATCATTTCTAATATTTTATAACCATGTCTTTTTAGTTCTATCTTTACCTTTTTTAATATAAGTCAAATCTAATACCTCTACTTTTCTAATTAATCGGGATATTGGAAGGCCAATATTTTATGTAACCAAATCATCTAAGACGACTCTCTCTAATCTTATCTTCCATTGAAGCTACTCCAACCTTTTCACCGGGTCATCATGCATGTTAATAAAAAGTTGTAGTATATTAATGAAGTATGTCAGTATGTTAGCAATGATCATGATCATACAAACAAAACTATGAGTAGATTCATCATGACCAATGCCAATATTTTCCTGTAGATTCATCATTAGCTAGACATGGTGGTGTTCTTGTTGTTATTATATCATATAAAATAAAATCACCATGCATATTTTTAGCTTATTTACAAGTTTGTTTAGTTGGGCATTAAATTGTTAAAGAATTTCTCAAGAATTTTCAAAGAATGTTTCTCAAAGATTAAACAAAAGACATTTTGAAAAGCAAAGCAAATGAAAGTTTTCATCAGACAAAACCTTATGTTATTGGAGCTTCTTTCTAATTGTTTTAACAGAAATATACTCATTATTTTCACAAAAAATTAAGTCTCAGTTTGGAACGGCTTTTTTACTACTTCTTAAAGCAATTTTTTAGTATAAAAATTTTAATTTTTAAACTAAAAAGTTGCTTCAAGAAGCAGAAAGAAAGCCGTCTCAAACGAAGCCTTATGCTTCATTTGGAACAGCTTTTTAATTACTTTTTTAAAACAGCTTTGTAGTACACAAAAATTTGTTCTAAAAAAATGCTTTAAGAAATAGTAAAAAATCCATCCCAAACTTAGCCTTAATTTCATGAAGGGAATTAGGCCTCTTAGGATGCAATAGATCTCACTTCATAAACAAATCTGCAATCCTATGCATTTATGTATCTAATGCCTAATTTTAATTAACTTTTATTTGTATTTATTTAATACTATAATGCTTTAATTGATTAAAATATATAGATAAAAATATATTTTTTATTTTAGAAAAAGTGAATATTAGTATGTATTTTTTATGTAACTTAAAGATTTATAAGTTATATAAAAAACATCAAGATTGTAAATATATATCATTTTTGCATTATATATGTAGACCCCCTCAATTTTTCAAGAGATTATTACATGCGGAGTCCGGATATGGAGAACCATTTGTTTTTGTGACTATGAACAGTAAAAGCGCAGGATACTGTTCATTGTCACAAAATCGAATGATTCTCTGTATCCGCACTTCGTACATAATAATCTCTCCAGTTCTTCTATATATTTCTAATGTAAAATTAAATGAACGTAACATTTCTTGTTTTTTGCTTCACCTCACTTATGTCAAATAATTAAGAGCTTTGAATCCCAACATAAAGGTCATAAGTGAATACACAGATGTGGTAGAGAATTTATGATTAAGGCTTCGTTTGGGACGGCTTTTTTACTGCTTTCTAAAACGGAGTTTTAGTACAAATTTTTTTATTTTTTTATTAAAACTCCGTTTTAGAAAGCAATAAAAAAGCCGTCCCAAACGAAGCCTAAATTACTTAAAATTAACCCATCCTCCATTACTAAGGAGCTAGAAGAAGAGTAAGAGGTTCACATGGAGGCTCTCTCTCTTCCAATTTCAGCAAGGAGCTATGCCATGCTTCCTCCAAAAAGAAATATAGTAAGAGATAAGCCTATTTTATAGCTTATAATTATTTTCTATGTACAAATGATTCTTTGCAACTTTCTATGTTTGGATTGCTGGCTAACACTTTACTATATTATATATATGCTCAAAATTTAATAACATGTTAATTAAAAAATAAATAAATATGACATAAACTTGCAAAACTACATTGATAGTTTCACTCTGCATCCTCTTCTTATCCGTCAGAAAATCCGTCACTAAGTAACCGGCAGAATAATCGCCGGTTATACTGCCGCTTCTACAGCAGGATATAGATCCGCCGGAAATTTGGTCGGTATATCGAGATTTTCCTGTAGTGTCAATCATTGATCATATATTATCAAAAAATTATGAAGTCAAAATCATTGTACTTAGAAGAAGCTCAACATATATATAAGGTGATGAGGTACATGCATATATTAAAAATGTATATGCATCAATTTACTATAGTACGTAGGTAGGTAATTTCCTTTGTAGTATAAAAGAATGGCTATTTATAAAACTTACAAATCTAAAAAATAATAATAAAATCTCAATCTGTGTATTTGATAGTTGTTCTTTTAGGTCGGGTATTATTTTCATAAATATTTAAATTTATATTTTTTTTTTACTAAACTTCTTCCAAGTCTCAATGTAAAAAAAAAAACATAAAAAATTATATAATAAGCACTTCATTTTTTAATTTTTTTTGCTTAAATTCATGCTTTATTATAATAGACAATAATCATGAAGTCAAAGCCGGGCATCTTAGACCCGACCTGAGAACAAACCGCTCCGGTTCAAAAGCTGAACCAGATCAACCGGGCTGCGCGGCGCATGTTAGCTCGACCCATTAGGAACATATGTGAATCCTCGAAGGCACGTTGTTGCTTGCACAGGCACGCTTGAAACCTCCTCGCTCCGTCAATTTCTCTCTCTCTCTCTCTCTCTCTCTCTCTCTCTCTCTCTCTCTCTCCCACGGTCCTTAGCGTTTGAAGCTCTCAGTCCTCGCCGTTTCCTGTATTAATCTCCCTCTTCCAGATCGTCACCGTAATCCTTCTCCTCCAACGTCGTCGTCAATGCCGAGTTCGAATCGCTCGGGATTGTCCTTCGCCTTCACATACAGAGATCAAGCGGCGAAGTAGGCGTCGTGATTGCCGACTTGCCGCTTCGATGCAGGTTGTGAGGATCAAAAGGGAGCTTCTCGCCGCGTGCTTGACGTGCCCCCTCTGCCATAAGCTTCTCCGTGACGCCACCACCATCTCCAAATGTCTCCATACATGTGAGTGACAATCACATTCAGATTTTAAATTATGAATCCAAAGTTTCTTCTGCGATCCATTGTGCTTAATTCCATCTCTTAATATTTGCCCTTTTCGACGTGGATTGCTTGTAGTTTTTGCTTTTGGGCCTTTGACGATCTGAGTTGTTCTGTGCGTTTTTTTTTTTCTTGTTTTGGGGGAATTGGGAGCTTTTTGATGCGCTGATACGTAGCAAAAGATGGATTATTGCTTTTTTTTAGTCGATCAACTGGAAAAATTTGAACTCCCAATCTACTTTTATGTAGATTTTTACACTGATGATTCAACCAAAATAATCCTCTCTACAATCATTATATGCAGTGAAGTAAACCTCAAAAGGATATGTTAGTGGGAAGAAAATTTGTATCATGAGCACTTCCAGGTGCCATATACATATTTATTCAAAATTAAAAATATTTTATAAATATTATACGCTATATATCAAAACTATAAAATAAATTTTAAAGTGTTATATGGTAATCTTTAAAATTATCGTTTGTGATATAATATCTTCTTCTCATGTCAATCTATCTGACATTGCATGATCAACTGTTTATTGAAGAGGATTGAAAGGCAAATCTGGTGAGAACTAACTGCTTAAATTAAGATGAAAATCTTGAGAAATTATTACTCGTGAATTATATAATTGTGAATAATATATGATGGTGTATTTGAGATATAAAAAAAATCATATTTTTTATTCTTTGTGTACTTTATTTTTGAAAATACACAACTAATCTTGAATTTAAGATTTAAAATTAAATTTATTCAAATATATACATATATATACATGCATCTAATAATTTCGCTAATCTTTGGCAAAACTCACAAGCACCAATTTAGACAGCTTAGAACTCAGCTGGCCGGCTGAAAAAACATAACCGGACAGACCTACGGCGCACGTTAGCTCCAGCCTTACCAATAAGGAGGACTATATACTCGAAGTCGATGACACGTTCGCAGTAGCACGGCGAAGACTCCTCGCTTCGTAAAGTTTTCGTTTTTATACTAGCTTTCTCACTCCTCAGCGCCGTTCAATCCGTCGGGCTCGAAGCCCTCAGGCTGTCCGCCGGCTAACCACGTCCGCCTCCCAAATCTCGCCGGAGAAATCGACGTCTTTGCTGGAGTTTATCTTCGTTGGCTCCCCAATCAATCTCTACTCTCAGATCCTCTTCATTGAACCCTCTCTCTGCAACGTCAATGCCGACGTTGAATCTTTCGGGAACCTCCTTGTTGCTGGCATGCGGGGGAGGGCGCTAGCACGTGGGGCCGGCGACGTGGTGGTGAGGAAGGTTGGGATGTCGAGCGCCGGAATGGAGGCCGGGTCGATGCAGGTTGTGAGGGTGAAAAGGGAGGTACTTGCCGCGTGCATGACGTGTCCCCTTTGCCATAAACTCCTTCGTGGCGCCACCACTATCTCAGAGTGTCTCCATACGTGTGAGTTCATATTCTGATTTCAAATTAATCCAGGGTTTCTTGGGCGATTCATTGTGGTCTCGTGTATTATTGACCCTTTTACGACGTGGATTCTTCTTTGCTCTTAGGTTTGGTGATTTGATCTGTTCTGGGTTGTTTCCTGCTGTGAATTTCTTTGTTTAGAGCCATTGAGAGGTTTTTCAGCTTAATACGTTGAAAAAGATGGAATTTTTACGTTTCGATTGTTTTTGTTTTCCCGCGTTGTCATGCTATTGGTGCTGTGGGACGTCGAGGCTGCCCTTTTACAACGTGGCTTGCTCGCAGGTCTTGGTTTTGGAGATCTGAGCTGTTCTGGGTTATTCATGTTGTGAGTTTTTGTTATTTCTGCCATTGGGAAGTTGTTGAAGCTAATACGATGCAAAAGATTGAGTCTTTACGTTAAAATCGTGTAAATTTGTTCTTCTTCGTGCGTTGGGATGCAATTTGTGATGTGATACGCCGAGTAAATTGCATGAATGATCTCGTATTGACAAAAGTGCTTATTTGTTGGTGAGTGTTGGAGCTTTTAGTTATCTGCTCATCCATGTGGACAAATCGACGTGCTGATGCCCAACATGACAATTTTAGTTTTGTTCAATGAGAAATTATATGATGCTAAGTACGTAGTTTAATATATAAATAATGCTAGTTTGTAATTATGGATTTGTTGTGTGTATTTGTGTATTTTTTCCCCAAAAAAAATCGTGTATTTTATTTTTAAGATTAGAAAATGTATATAGTACTTCAAAATAATGATGTATATAATAAATGCACAATTGTGTACTCTACATGTAGGTTATGATATATAATTTGTACCTATTAGTTTTTCCTGATCAAGCTTTTGCTCTCTGTCTATTTTTTGAAAAGAAAGAAAGAGCAGTATATTGCATTGAAAAATTGCAGACTACTCTGTGAGTGATTCGTCATTGTTGAATCAACAAGAATAGTAGAGCTCTGTTTCATTTAACTGAAGTTTCGGCCTAATGAGTCCATTGACCATTGCTGACGTTGATGATTGAGCTGAAATCCTTGCTACCCTATTACAGTGAAGCTGGAGGAATAACTCAATATATATGCTGTTGCATGGCCACTCTTGCGTGATTGACTTCTAATGTGTTGTTTGGTTCATTGCTATTTAGTTGGCAGTGATATCGCTTAATCGGTTGAATGTTATCTTATTTTAAAATTATAATGCTATTTAGAAAATTTAATTGTAATTATATTTATTTTTTGTTTTCATTTTTTTAAGTTTTCATATAGTTTGACATTTATGTATGGAGTGATTTGATCATAGCATCAAAATAGGAGTTAGAGTCTATTTGGAGCAGTTGCGGTTATTTGTAAAAATAGTTTTAGAGTTATTATGAGGAAGTCAGATTTTTTTAAAGCTATTATGGGCTTTATATATATTTTTTTCTTTTTAGAAAAGTCAGACATTGATCTTTTTATAACTACCAAATTTTAGAACTATTCATTAAAAAAAAAAATCTTAAAAGTAGCAAGAAAGTAGCGGCTAAATATCAGTGTGGTAGTGGTCTAAAAAGGGAGAAATTATTTTGCGTGGAGTCCAGACAAGAAGAGTCGTTCAGACATGTGAGTGTACACACTATGTACACATTTGTACACAGTATATATCACATTAGTGTACACACCGTGTGTACATAGTGTGTACACTTACAGTCCGGACGGTTCTTTCCATCCGAACTCTGCATAGAATAATTTCTCCTAAAAAGAAAAGTGAAAAAGCTTCCCCAGACAAATCCTTAAAAATGTCATTTATGGAAGTATTATTTATAATACTAATAAACCAAACAACTGTTATCTTCTAAGTTCTAATAACTTGATATTACATAGGTGATATCAGTGAGTCAAACATGCCCTTTAAGTTTCTTAATTTTTTTTCAGCAGGTCTTCATTCTTGCGTCTGAACTGCTAAAATATTGATTAACTCATTATAAATGATTTCACTTAATATCCTACTTTGATTTGTTGTTTTCTTGCTGACATTCAGCAATATTTATTGCTTAGTTACATTATTGGAGATTTCCTCTAATGCCTTGGTTAGGGAGAAGTGAAGCCTATTGACCTACTGACAATAGTTTATTGAGTTTGATTAATAAAATTTGTTTTTCCTTCAAATCAGTTTGCAGGCAATGTATTTTTGAGAAACTAAATGATGAAGAGGCAGAATGCTGTCCTATATGTCAGATTGATCTAGGTTGTGTTCCAGAAGAGAAGCTAAGGTAACTGAAAAATAAATGACTATAGTTACTTATTTTTGTGTTTTGTTTGGTAATCTATCTCTTTAGTCTATATTACTTTTCTCTGTTGCAAACACGTCTCTTCGAGGACAGCTTTCCTTTCAAATACACTGACAAATTTAGCATGTTGTTCTTCTTGATTTATGCGGTATCATGATGATTCTGTTTACATTGTTACTATATAAATTACTTATATTGATGTTAGTACAAGATAGCTGATATAGATTCAAACATATCCGCACTTGTTTTCACATTAATAGTTTGTGATATGTTTTCTTATCTGTTTGTTGATTTTATTTTTTTCAATGTACATGCTTCCTTAAGTGCTTCATATTAAAACAAGATGAAGATACCATGGATACTTCTAAATTACCTCAGTAAAAGTGATAGGAAATACTTGAGTTCGCAACAAATCCTATCGGAAATACTTGAGTTCACAAGCAACCCTAGCAATAATTTGTGAAAACACCGAGAAAATTGCAAGAAAACCGAGGAAAGACAATCCAAACAATAGAGAATTTTATAGAACTCAAATCAAAGAAAACACCAAGCAAAGATACAATTGATCCTCAATTCGAGAGGAGGATCATTCTCTCCCAAGATGTATAGATGAAATCTAGAGCCCAAAGACACCAAGAAGACTTCACAAGAACACAATTATCATCATATCCCTAACCCTAATTTTCCTCATACTTAAGACATGAAATTAGAAAACAAAAGCAAAAGACTAATTTGCCCATGCCGCTCCCCTTGGCTCCAATTTTAAAATTTGAATTTCAAGTGGACCCCACCCTTCTCTCTTTCCCTGTTGCCGCCACCCCCCTCCTTGAATAAACCTGGATCGGCCCCTTAGAAGGGGCCGGCATGACCGGTCCAGTAAGGACCGGTCTAACCAAAAGCTTTCTGCATTTCCTGTATTATCAATTTACCACAGTTCATAATAATGTTTAGTAAAGACAAGGTTCAATGGCTAAAAGTCGAAGCCATACAACTTCTAATTCATAATATCATACTTAAGGAAGGAAAGCTGGAAAACCAAAAATTATATTCATTCATCTCTAATTCTATTTGCTGTTGCTTTTGTTGAAAGTTTCTTGAGATTTGAAGATTATTGCCAAGGTTCATTTATAATTTACTTGAGACACTGTCAAGCTCATGTGCCATTTAGAAGCCCAGTGCTATGTCCTTAACACTGTCAAGCTCATGTGCCACCAAAATATACCATATTTATAAAGCTGCTAGCAAATTCATATCTTTGCACATGTCACGATCAAACTCTTGGGAATTTGATGATAGCAAAATATATTGGGGTTTTGTTTTAAATTTTGAAAAATGTTGTAGGACTGTGCTAGATTGTAATTAGTGTATGGGCTGAGCGTGCAACATTTTTTTTTCTTTCTCAGCCAGCACAACCCATCTAATCCATTCCATATCTACAACTAGGGGTGTAAGAGCCAAGACGGCTCAAGCTTGACTTGTTAACGAGTGCACGAGTCAAGCTTATCGAGCAACAAGTTCGAGTTCGAGCTTAGACTAGTTCGGCTCGAAAGCTCGTTAAGCCACTTGATTAATTTAAAATATATTTAAAAAATAATTTAAATTAGCATATTATAATATATTTTATTATTTTTAAATTAATTCTATATCAAAAATAAAAATTTTAATTTAGAACTAAAAAATCAACACCAACAATTGAGTCAAGTTGAGATTTTCAAATGAGCTCGAGGATTGAGCTTAGCTCAACAACAACAGCATCAAGCCTTTATCCCACTATGTGGGGTCGGCTACTTGAATCCTTTTCCTCTATTATGCAATATTAAAAATTTAAAAGTTAAATTCTCCTTTAAATTGATAGGAAATACTTGAGTTCGCAAGTAACCTAACCAAAATCAGTTAGCAAACAGCAACTGGACTGCTGTCCACAGCAGGAAAACACAGCAAAACTGCTGTTTACAACAGTTTAACAGCAGAATTTCGAAGAAATCTGAAAGAAAACTCAAAGCAATACTTGTATTTCACTAGTAGACGGATAAAATAGCAAGATACACTTGATCCTCAATTCGAGAGGAGGATCGATCTCTCCCAAATCTCTAGACGCCGCTAGAGCCCAAAGAAAACCTAAATCTAAGAGATCTCAAATTTCAGCCAAATTCAAGATACCCAAACCCTAGGAAAATCAACTATTTAATGCATACAAATCAAAAGGAAATCCCTAAACAGTCTCTACATTCAAATTTCCCTCTCAAAACTCCAAAAAAAACTTCCTAAAATGCTCTAATGGGGTGGACGGACCGCTCGATCTCTGCAGGAGGTGGAGATCCCGCCGTCTTTGCGAATAGCTAGTCCCGTGCGGACCGGCTCGACCGGCCTAACAATACTCCCCTCCCAAAGATCCACCTTGTCCGCAAGGTGGAAAGACGACACCCTCCATTCCTTCTTCATCACAAACAATAAGAACCTGAAGAGTTGGTCCTTACACCTGTGCCCCGGCATATACCTCTCGTCACATCTGAAATAAAGCCCCTTCACCCTCTTCTCCTGTAATTCTGTCTCTGTGAGCTTCTTGAAGTTGTCCCCAGGTCTTCCTCATGTGGTCTTTTCCTTCGAAGTCCCTCGAAGAGTATCCGGTGTTGGCTCCTTGGATTTCAATAAAGTGGTGGTCATCCTGTACGAGCCTCCTGAGCTGCCGCCTCCCGTCTCTCCCTCTAGGTGTCTCTGATCTTCTACCAATTGAGCTAGCTCCATAGCCTCTCCCAAGTCACGAGGCCTCATTACTCTAACCACTGCTCGGATCTCTGGTCTCAATCCCTTCATGAGGTTTCCCTCTAGCACTGTCTCATAAAGGTGGTCCAATCGGCTACCAAGGTACTCGAATCTCTCCTGGTATTCCGTCACTGAACCCTCCTGTGTCAAGGCAAAGAACTGCTCGTAGAAGTCTCCTCCTCTGCCAGTTCGGAAACGCTCTACCAAGCAATCCTTGAACTCTCTCCAACTTCGTATGAGTCGTTGCATGTCCCTCCACTGATACCAAGACAGAGCCTTCCCTTCTAAACATAGGCCTGCCGCCGTCAATCTCTCCTTCTCTGTCAGCCCATTGACGGCGAAATATCTTTCTACCTTGTAGATCCACCCGTGTGCATCCTCCCCCTCAAAGATTGGCATCTTCAGTTTCCTCACCCTTGGGTCACACCCGTTTCCCCTAAATCCTCCATAACCTCTCATTCCTCGAAGCGGAGATGCTCCCCAATTGTCATGATCTTCCTTCTGGCGATCATACCCAAACCATTCATCAAAATCCCCTCTTCTTCTTTCAAAATCAGCACAACGGTGATCGAAATCATCTCCTCGCCTTACAAATTCAACACCTCTTCTTGCATAGCCAATGCTCATCTCCTCTCTAGAAAGTTGTTCTAGATGCGGCATTCCGTCTTCTCCCTCCAGGATCTCCACTTCTGGCTTTTTCCTTCCCCTAGGCGTGTTAGGGTTCTCATCTCTTCCATGGCCTCTTGTAGTTTCCTTTGCTTCTGATATCACCGGTTTGGTTTTATCTTCAAGCAATTTCTTCAATAAGTCTTCAATTACGGCAAATTTTTCCTCCATCTTTTCATTGACGGATGCAATCTGACTTTGAAAATAAGTCAGGTTTTCCTCAAAACCCAAGTTCTCCCTCCAAAATTTCCACTTTTCTTCTGGCCATTGGTTCCCCTTCGATCGATGTGCTCTGATACCAATTTGATAGGAAATACTTGAGTTCGCAAGTAACCTAACCAAAATCGGTGAGCAAACAGCGACTGGACTGCTGTCCACAGCAGGAAAACACAGCAAAACTGCTGTTTAACAGCAGAATTTCGAAGAAATCTGAAAGAAAACTCAAAGCAATACTTGTATTTCACTAGTAGACGGATAAAATAGCAAGATACACTTGATCCTCAATTTGAGAGGAGGATCTAATCTTATCTTCCATTGGAGCTACTCCAATCTTTTCACGTATATGCAACATTTGATATCTTTTCTTGTATTTTTTGATTCCACCATCAACTATTTTTATTATTAGGAGCTTATCTCTTTGATACTCCAAGGATATTTTTTGCAACATTTTTAATATCACATTCTGCTTGTTTCCACACAACATTAACTTTCTCATAAACAGACAAAATCTTAAGATTAATATCCTACTCTCAAAATTTTTTTTGTTAATATTCTTTAAAAGCACTCATCTAATTATAAAACAATATTTTATTTTATTTTATTTTTTTCCTTCATCTTAAAGTCCAAAACTAATAATCGATGTTGTGTACATAAACTTTCACTCGGAATAACTTTATAATATTTGTAATCTAAACGATCTATTTTTTTTATAAGAAAATAATCATTCTGAGTTTTACTATATTCATTCTTGTTAGCAATTATAAAATCATAAGCCAAAGAAAAATTTAATATGGTCTTACCACCTTCATTAGTTGCTCCAAATCCATAGCCACCATGAATGTTTTAAAATTATCTATCTCTTTACCAATATGTCCATTTAAATCACCTCAAATAAAAAAAAATTTCTTTAAGATGTATCTTTATATTAATTATTCTAAGTCATTCTAAAATTTTAATTTTGTCTATTTGAGAAGCATAAATACTTATAATATTAATAATTTTAGCATCAACAACTATCTTTATAACTATAATTCCATCTCAAACTTAATTAATTTTTATAACATTATATTTTAAACTCTTATCTATAATCACACCAACACCATTTTTAATACGACTATTACCATATACTATAGTTTAAATCCTAAATTATCAATCTCCTTGGCATTCTCTCCAACACATTTAGTTTCATGAATGCATAGAATATTTATCTTCCTATGAATTATAATATCTATTAATTCCATTAATTTGCATGTAAGGGAACATATATTCCAAGTTCATATCATAATTTTAGTTTCATGGACTAGCTTCTTTTCTTACAATCATCCATGATGTGGGAACATTTTCCTATTTAACACTGCACCTGGGTGTCGGTGTAGTGGCCCTTGCACACTTGTCGTTGTATTCAGGTCATACAGTGTGTCTCTTTCAGGAAACATCCTAGCATTAACATAATGAGGTTGACATTTTTAGTATGATATAGAGGCTAACATTTTTAGTTTCTAAGAGCATATCTTGACATGACATAACCATGGTGTTGTGAGAGATTCCTCTATTTTTTGTGTCCTAAAGAGAATTTGATGCGGTTAATTATTTTTCTCAGAAATATTTTGTAAAAACAACCGAAATTCTAAATATTGTTATCGTTTTAAACACTTTACACCCAAGCTTTTCAAGTGAGTTATGCTATATTCTGAAAATAAATGTAATACGTGTTGATGTTCATTGGAAACCTTTTGACTTTTGTTTCTTTAGCTACTGTTTTTTCGGTCTTCACTTTTTATTCACCCAAGATTGTAGTTAAACAGTTGCATTCAGTGTAGCTAAGCTTGTACTGTGTTATATAAAAGATTGTTTAATGATTTTTTTATCTGCCATCTTCAAGAGATATATCCTTTTTCTCTTTTTCATTGAACAATTTTTCCTAAAAACTACACTTGTATTTCTTATTGCAGTGTAATCAATGTTAAAATTTTCATTGCGTGGTTCTTAATGCATGCTGCATTCTGTGTTTGTCAAAGCTAGCCTTTGCCTAAAACTGCATTTAATCCAGGCCTGATCATAATCTTGAAGATGTGAGAGCTAAGATCTTCCCCTACAAAAGGAAAAAGGTTAATAGTCCTGAAGTTGTCCCATCCATTACATTGCCGGTTAGAAGAAAGGAACGGTCACTATCTTCATTAGTGGTCAATACCCCTAGAATGGGAGCACAGACAAGCTTGACAGGGAGAAGAACAAAAGCAGTAACTAGAAGGGCATCCGCATTACGTGGAGTAAGTCCAGTTATTGATGATTCTAAAAAGAAAGAATGTTATAATGATGATCTTGCAGATTCCAGCTCAACAGAGACTCTGAGCAAATTGGCTCACAGTAGAAGGCAGGTAAATTATTTGCTTAGTTTCTATTTTGAATTGGAGTTTATTTCTTGATGGTTGCTGTTATGCCGGTTCACAAAGAATCGGCCCAGCCGGTCAACAGACCGGCTCAAATCCAGTATAGGAGGCGGAACAAAGCCGCCTCCTTTGGCTTTTCCGCCAAAACCTGATGGGGCCCGCCCCATCTAATTATTTTTAAAAATTGAATTGAGGGGGAGGGGCTTGGGTTTAGGAGGAAAATTGTATTAGGAAGGTTTGAGTATTAAAGTGCATGAGGGAATTATGGATGTTTATGTTTTGTTTGATTGAGAATTAGGGTTTCTTGGTGTTTGGACTCTAGACTCTCTTGTCTAGACATTTTGGAGAGACGATCCTCCTCTCGAATTGAGGATCACTTGTATCTTGCTTTCGTATTGTTTTTGCTTTGCTTCCCTTATAGCAATCTATCATTTTGGGGCTGATTTAGCCCAAATTTTGCTCTTTTCTCCAATTAGTGATAGGTTTGCTTGCGAACTCAAGTATTTCCTATCAAATTGGTATCAGAGCAAGTCTCGGGACCGGTGGAGGGCTGATTTCAATGAATTCCAGAAGCTTTTCTTCTCTCCAAATAGGAAGAAGTTGATGATTTTTATTCCAAAATCTTTTTTTTTTAATCTACAAACGCCGGAGTGTGATGGCGGCAAAAAAGGTGGATGCCTTGGAAGAAAGACTTGAAGGGGAGATGAATCAAATCAAAACGACAGTGGAGGAAAGGATCTCTTCCATGGAGGGACAAGTCGCCGACCTCCGAGATATGATGAAGAAAATGCTAGAGATTCAAAATCAAACAGCGGCTTCAGTGGCAAAAGGGATGGAAGGAAAGAGTAAGAATTCTGAAATCCGTAAGGAGGAAGATTAGGTGGAGATCGTGGAAGGAGAAGGAAGAAGACCCCATCTGGAGCCTTTCCAGAGGGAAGAAAGAGGAGGATATAAGGAATGCCAGGAGGGATGCTACGACCGCCGAGGTGCTGATTTTGAAGAAAGAAAGGGGGATTTTGAAGGAGGTTGGGGCTATGGTATAACAAGGGAAGATCGGGAAACCTGGGGCGCACCCATCACTTGGGAGATGGAAAACTATGGAAGGATCAGGGGAAACGGTGGCGACCAGAAGGTGAGGAAGTTGAAGATGCTCATATTTGAAGGAGAAGACGCGTATGGGTGGATTTACAAGGTAGAGCAGTACTTTGTCGTCAATGGGTTGACGGAGAAGGAGAAGCTGACAGCAGCGGAATTGTGCTTGGAGGGGAACACCCTGTCGTGGTTTCAGTGGAAAGATCAGAGGAGGCCGATCAGGAATTGGAGGGAATTCAAAGACTGCGTAATAGAGTGTTTTCAAACCGATCGGTGAGGAGACTTCTATGAGCAGTTCTTTGCTCTGACACAGGAGGGATCAATAGCAGATTATCGGGAGCAGTTTGAGCACCTAGCCAGCAGGGTGGAGCGACTCTCAGATACAGTCATGGAGGGAAATTTTATGAAAGGGTTGAAGGAGGAGAAGGTTTGATGCCCCGTGACTTGGGGGAGGCCATGAAGTTAGCTCAATTGGTGGAAAATCAAAGGAATTTGGAGAAGGGAGCCAGGAGTAGCAGCACCGGGGGCACTTACAGGATGACGATCACTCATCTAGCACCTAAAGGTCCTGCAACAGGAAGAAGCCGAGAGACCACCAAGGAAAAGATAGGAGGAGGGAGCGGGGGAAATTTCAAGTGGCTGACGGAGAAAGAGATGCAGGAGAAGAGGGCTAAGGGGTTGTGCTTCATATGCAATGAAAAGTACATGCCAGGGCATCGGTGCAAGGACCGAACTCTTCAGGTTCTCACCGTCTGTGATGACGAGGTAACTGAGGGAGGTGAGGAGGAGATAAAAGAGGAGATGGATGAGAAGCTACACTTGGATCTAGCTGAGGTTTCCCTGAACTTGGTGGTAGGGTTCACTACGAATCACACCATAAAGGTGAAGGGAGAGATAGAGGATAGGGAATTGGTGGTGTTGATTGATAGTGGAGCTACTCACAATTTCATTTCCACCCAGGTCGTCGATCAACTGGGAGTGAGATTGGTGGATACCGGCTGTTACGGGGTGATGATGGGTACAAGAAATGTGGAGAAAGGTCAGGGGATTTGCAGAGGAGTGCGACTGATAATCCAGGGATACAGGTGAGGGAAGACTTTCTTCCGCTAGAGTTGGGGAGTACAGAGGTCATCCTGGGGATGAAATGGCTGCAAACTTTGGGGGACACCAAAGTGAATTGGGGAGTACTCACGATGGAGTTGACGGTGGATGGGAGGAAGGTAGTGATTAAGGGAGATGCGAGGCTTTCCAAATCCCTGGTTTCTCTTAAAACGATGGTGAGGGATATTCGTGATGGGTGGAGGGTATCTAGTGGAGCTTAGGGGTGTCAATTCCGGTCAACGGGTCGGGTTAGGGTCGAACCCGGAACTAACCCGGCACTATTTAGGTCAACCCGAACCCGACCCATTTTTAAAACGGGTCAGGTTTCTGGACCCAAACCCGACCCGATTCTGGTCCGGGTCAACCCAATCCGACACGAATGACCCGAAGTTTACCTAAAATTGCTAGTTTTTCGGGTCAAAATTGGGTCAATCTTCGATTTTCGGGTCAAAATCGGGTCAATCTCGGGTTTCCGGGTCAAATAGGAGTTTTCGTGTCAATTTCGGGTCATTTTCGTATCAATTTCGGGTTGTTGGGTCAACCCGACCCGATTTTTAAAAATGGGTTGATTTGTTGAACCCGACCCGTTTCGGGTTCAGGTTGACCCTAACCCAGATTTTTCCAGGTCGGGTTTGGGTCGTGTTTCGGGTCGTGTCAAATATTGACACCCCTAGTTGAGCTGCACAGTTTGGAGGGAGAGAGTTTGGAGAAGGGAGGAGACATACCCCACTCTATTCAGTCGTTGATTCAGTAATTCCAAGAGGTGTTTCAGCCACCTTAGGGATTGCCACCGCGGATGGAGTAGGCCATGCCATAGTGTTGAAGGAGAGAGTGTCGTCCATCAGTGTACGGCCTTACCGCTACCCTCAGTTCTAGAATGATGAAATAGAAAGGTTGATCAGAGAGATGTTAGAGGCAGAAATCATCAGACCCAACATCAGTCCCTTCTTTAGTCCAGTTCTATTGATGAAAAAGAAGGATGACAGTTGGCGTTTTTGCATGGACTACCGAGCACTCAACAAGGAAACTGTTCCTGATAAGTTCCCTATCCTAGTTATTGACGATCTGCTAGATGAATTGAGTGGAACAGTGATCTTCAGCAAGATAGATTTGAAATCAAGTTACCATCAGATTCAGATGAAGAAGGAGGATGTACCCAAGATGACCTTTAGAACTCATGAGGGACATTATGAGTTATTGGTTATGCCTTTTGGCCTCATCAATTCCCTCGCTACTTTTCAGGCCCTTATGATAAGGTTTTCAAACCTTATCTCAGACGGTTTGTACTGGTATTTTTTGACGACATCCTGATCTACAGCAGGTCAGAGGAGGAGCACTGGGAGCATTTGAAAAGGGTGCTAGAGGTACTGCAGGAGCACCAACTGAGGGCCAACTTGAAGAAATGCTGCTTCGCACAAGTCAGTGTAGAGTACTTGGGTCATGTTGTGTCAAAAGAGGGGGTGGCAGCAGATCAGTCCAAAATTGAGGCAATGCTAAGGTGGTCAGTGCCGAAGAATCTGAAGGAGCTGAGGGTATTCTTAGGGCTGACAGGTTACTACAGAAGGTTCGTAAAGGGGTACAACAACATAGCATGACCACTCACTGAGCATTTAAAGAAGGACGGGTTCCTATGGGGGGAGGCGGCTACAGCAGCATTTGAGAGCCTGAAGAAGGCAATGACGACGGTCCCGGTCCTAGCCTTGCCATATTTCACTCAGACCTTCTTCGTGGAGATGGATGCATCAGGATACGGGCTTGGTACAGTGCTGATGCAGAATTGTAGGCACATTGCCTATTTCAGCCAGGTTTTGACTGCTAAAGCCAGGCTGAAGTCAGTTTATGAGAGAGAATTAATGGCCATCGTTCTGGCCATTCAGAAGTGGCAACCCTACCTACTTGGGAGACATTTCGTTGTCAGGACAGATCAGCGGAGTTTGAAATATCTGCTGGAACAATGGATGGTGATAGAGGAGCATCAAAGATGGTTGTCCAAGTTGCTAAGGTACGACTTTGAGATTCAGTATAGGCCATGGGTGAAAAACGAGGCGGAAGATGCTTTGTCCAGATGTATGGGGGAGCTGCAGACAGTGGCACTATCAGTTCCTTTGATGCTTGACTGGGTGGCCATCAGAGAAGAAAGTGCTATAGATGAAGATTTAGGAAGGATCAGGTCGGATTTACTGAAAGAGGAGGGCAACCACCCAGGGTACTCATTGGAGGGAGACATACTGCTGTATCAAGGGAGATTTGTGATGCTCAGGACCTCGATCCACATCCCAAACTTACTCCAGGAGTTTCATGGAAGCGCTGTGGGGGGCCATTCAGGCGTACAGAAGACCTATAGGAGGCTAGCTGCATAATTGTACTGGAAGGGGATGCGTAAAAATGTAGAGGACATGGTAGCCAGGTGTAAGATCTGCCAAAGGAATAAGTACATGGCTATGTCACAAGGAGTAGGGCTGCAAACGAACCGAGCCGAGTCAAGTATGTGAGTGTTCATGTTTGTGTTCATTTAATGTCAGGTTGTTCAAGTTTGGTTCATGTTTGTTCGAGCTTTATTGTTTGTGTTCATATTTGGTTCATTTAAATTAATGAGTGTTTATGTTCGGTTCATGTTCATTCGTTTGTTTGTTTGTTTAGTTAATTAAACGATCACGAACGAGCTTTAATCGAACCGAACAACGAGTAGCTCGTCGAATGTTTGGTTCGCTTGCAGCCCTAACCAGGAGGATTACTATAGACGTTAGCTCTATCGGGAAGAGAGTGGGAGGAGATCTCTATGGACTTTATAGATGGGTTGCCCCGTTCAGAGGGATTCACGGTGATTTTGGTGGTGGTGGACAGGTTGAGCAAGTATGCTCATTTCATTCCCCTCTGACACCCCTACACAGCAGTGACAGTGGCTTCAGCTTTCATCAGGGAGGTGGTCAGGTTACATGGAGTACTCGAGGCGATCGTATCAGACAGAGACAAGGTATTCCTAAGCCACTTTTGGAGAGAGTTGTTCCGATTGCAGGGGACAGTTCTGAAGAGGAGTACAGCTTACCATCCACAGACGGATGGTCAAATGGAAGTAGTCAACAAGAACTTGGAGACGTACCTGAGATGCTTTGTGTTAGAGACACCCAAGCTGTGGGCTAAGTGTCTATCATGGGCAGAGTATTGGTACAACACATCTTTTCATTCTGCTTCACAGATGACCCCATTCAAGGTGTTGTACGGACGAGATTCCCCACACTTGGTGCACTTTGGGAGTAGCAGCACTCCCGTGTCTTCAGTAGAGGAATACTTGGAGGAGAGGGATCGAGTGCTAGAGGAGTTGAAGAGGCATTTATTGAGAGCTCAGCAAATTATGAAGAAACAAGCGGATGGACATAGGAAGGACATCCAGTTCGAAGTGGGGGAGGTGTTTCTGAAACTCCGACCATATAGGCAGAAGACAGTTGCCAATAGGCGGAATGAAAAGCTGGCTCCAAGGTACCATGGGCCTTATGAAGTGCTGGAGAAAATTGGGAAAGTGGCATATCGACTGAAATTACCACCATCGGCACTGATACACCCGATTTTTCATGTATCACAGTTGAGGAGGGCCATTGGTGACTATACTGCCAACACCGAGCTACCTGCGACACTATGAGGATTTAAAGGTGGTTCTGGAACCCTTAGAGCTGATGGGAGACCGCCAGAAGGAAGACGGAACTAAGGAAGTGTTGATCCAGTGGAAGAACCTATCTGACTACGAGGCCATGTGGGAGCCATACGAGAGGACGAAACAGTAGTTCCCATATTTTCACCTTGAGGATAAGGTGATTCTTTGGAAGGGCGGTATTGTTACGCCGGTTCACAAAGAACCGGCCCAGCCGGTCAACAGACCAGCTCAAATCTAGTAGAGGAGGCGGAACAAAGCTGCCTCCTTTGGCTGTTCCGCCAAAACCTGATGGGGCCCGCCCCATCTAATTATTTTTAAAAATTGAATAGAGGGGGAGGGGCTTGGATTTAGGAGGGAAATTGTATTAGGAAGGTTTGGGTATTAAAGCGCAGGAGGGAATTAGGGATGTTTTTTTTATTTTTATTTTTTTATTTTTTTTTAGGGAATTAGGGATGTTTATGTTTTGTTTGATTGAGAATTAGGGTTTCTTGGTGTTTGGGCTCTAGACTCTCTTGTTTAGAGATTTTGGAGAGACGATCCTCCTCTCGAATTGAGGATCACTTGTATCTTGCTTTCGTATTGTTTTTGTTTTGCTTCCCTTATTGCAATCTATCGTTTTGGGGCTGATTTCGCCCATATTTTGCTCTTTTCTCGCTGTTTTTCTCCTATTAGTGATAGGTTTGCTTGCGAACTCAAGTATT